>NW_009216132.1:20344-63860 GCF_000690835.1 Fulmarus glacialis | reverse complement strand
ACAAATCACTAGTCACTTAGAGGCTGTTTCTCAGTTTCTGTTTCTGTATTTTTCACCTTTTTTGATTTGTGGACCATGAAGTGTTTTCCAGAGGAGTGGGTCCCTTTTGAAATGCACATTCCTAAAGTGCTGTACAGCATAAATGGACTTGTTTTTCTTAGCCACCTCTCACAGACACCTTAGAAGTAGACCACAGAGCTCCCCAGCGGTCTGCAGACCCCCAGGTTGAAAACTAGCACTCTAATGTTAATCCTTTCAGCTGTCCAGTCCAGAAAATGTGATTATTTTGCAACTGAGAGAACAGAGACAAAGAAAGGTGATGCCAAAAAGCAGGAATTTTAAAAGCGCTGCTCTGATCTAGGAGCACAGCGACCACTGGAAGCGAGGGCTGGTTTTCCTAAGCGTCTTTCAGATGCTATTGAAATCACTCCCTTTCATTAGGTGTCTAAATTCACATCCATAGGTGCTAAGTGCTCACAAATTCCTCTGAACTCAGAGCCACGCATGCCTGCCTACCACCTATGAAAATCAGACCATTTTGATATGTCTCTTTTTAGATAGCCCTATTTGAAGCAGTGGTCATGCCTGGGCCATGGAAGGAGTCAGTGTCAGGTTTTGGAGAAGATAGCGAGTTTTTAGAGCTAGTTGCTGTTCATAAACACTAGGAGCACGTCTCCACCTACTCTCCTGGGATTCCTTAAAGTGGAGCACACTTCGAACACTTTGATTCCTGCAAGTACATTCAAATTACATTTGGCATTCACAGATTTGTAGATTTTTGAGGCCAGGAGTGCATCCTTTTTCACCCATTTTCCCCTGCATTCAGCCCAGTAACTTGCATCTGACTAAAGCATAGCTTTTGTTTGATTAAAGCACATCTGCCAGAAAAGCGTTCAGACCTGATTTGAAGACATCAGGAGAGAGAGAATCCACCTCTTCCCTTGGTGTTTCATTCTGGTGGCTAATCACCCTCAATGTTAAATATTTGTGCCATTCTTGCTAGATTAAAGAGCATTTTTCCTGTGAGATAATGCTTGCAATGAAGTAACCTTTTAATCTTCTTTTTGATAAATTAAACAGCGTGAGATCTTTAGGTTTCTCACTGTCAAACATTATCTACAGTCAGTAAATCATTTCTGTGGCTCTTTCCTGAGCCTTCTCCAATGCCCTTTTTTAACATGACAACTGGATCCCATAATCTAGCATGTGCTCACCTGGGGTATATTCTCTAGCCTGCTTATTCTTTTCTTTGGTATGAGGGTGAGAAACATCCCACCTAAGTTTAGCCAAACTAGAAGTTTTGGCATCTGAAAGTTAGTCATCTAATTTCAGCTCATCTCCTAGGCTACCTCAATAGTCAACGGAGATAGATGGACACTTCTGAAGGTTATGCTTTCCCATGTATATAATTTTGCTTTGGGCTGTATCAGAACACCTTCTTTTTGAATTCTCTCCACCTTGCCAAGAGTCTCAGTGTGTTGCAAGTGCCACCCCCACATCAGCAGCCCCCTCTTTTGCCCCTCTGTCAGGCTCTCTGTTCTCCCATACCTGTAATCAGCAAAGATTTTGAGAGTGCAGGTCAGAAACATTTTTAATGAGATGAAATTTTCCAAAAACAATTTACAGAGATGTTCTGAAGTGGACATAATTTTTACTGAAACTAATTCATATGCATGAGGCTATTGATGTTTACTAACTGAATCCACTGAAGAAAACATCAGCTAGTTGCAGACCAGTACTACTCATTACTAAATTTTGTTAAGGAAAAATCCCATTCAGTGATGACTCTCTGTTGACAATTGTCTTTTGGAGATCTGCCAAGTAGCCAGCTCTTCACCCATTCATCCTGTGCCTTATCAGTATTGCAAATACCAATTCTTCCATTGAAATAGTATGTGAATTAAACTTAACAGCAATTCCATAATTATCTTGCTTAAGAAATTCATTATAAATTACCTCTAATCTTCATTTGCATTTTTTCTGTCTTTTTTTCTTATTCCTTTCAATTTATTTTTGATTAATTGGCTCTTTTGAGCCAACTACATACATTACTTACTTGGACTCTCCTATTTGTACCATTGGTACTACTATAGGTGTCTAGTGACCACTGTCTTTCATGCCTGTAACTAATTAACTCCTCACAGTCAGGAGTGATGTACTGGATCTGTACCTTTTCCATTAAGGGAATTATCCTTTATAGTTCTTTTTCCTCTCTCTCTGTCTAATTTTGTTGAGAAATCCAAGTAATGCTTTATTTACCAGCTGCATGAGACCTCCAGCATATGTCTCCCAAACTGAGGACCCCCTAACAGTGCAGTTCTTCCCCTTGATGTGTTCCAGACCGGTCTTAAGGAGTAACACATTCTGTTTTCTGGTTTGATTTAGTGGTCTACGAAGTCTCCTACCACTGCCACCTCCCGAGCTTTCTGAGTCAGCTCAGTGATCGAAGAGGCAGTCAAAGTCCTGGGGTTCACTCTAGGCTCTCAATAGCTAGAAAACCAGATAATGGCACTTTTAATGTTCATACCTCACCTCCTTTACCCTTTCTGTTGTTCCTGAACAGGATGAGATGGCTCCAGGAAATGGCACCACAAAGTTAGCAGCGTGAAGTGGATGATGATGTGGTGTTATTTCCAGAAAGTCTTCTGCTGCCGGTATCTCATGAAGCGTCTTGACAGTGTGATGGCATCCCACAGCTCCTTGTGCATCTTCAGGTAAGTGCGCAGTGTACCCACAGGGCAGCCAAATCATAGGATCAGAGGAGTTAAAGACACGCAAGATCTGTCAGATCACAGAGCACATGCCCCTGCCAGTGAGTGCTGTCGTCCCTGATACAGTACACGTCAGATCTCAAACAGACACTACTGCTGATCTCAGCCCAAAGGCCAAAAGGCTTTTTTGTATCTGAAACCTAATATTCGCAAACTGTTCAGAAAGGCCTTCTGTTATGTGCTGATGGGCAGAAAGCTGAGTCTGATACTTGAGTTTGGTCGCTGTCCTGCCCTGACTGGTGGTGAGCCTCCCAAAGGGGAGACAATGTCTCAAAGCAGCCCCCTTTGTCCACCTTTCCCTCTGAGAGAACCATGTTGGACATTAATAAAGTGAGCCATCTCGCCTCATCCAGAAAGGAGTTTTTTCTAAGACAGCCTTTAGACAGTGCAGGGAGAAACGGAGCCCCAAAGCCAGCTAGAGGAAAGAACACAATAACACCAAGGACTGTGAAACCTGTGACACAAAATTCACACTGATCAAAGCCAAGTACTTTAATAGCTTTGAGGCAAAAAAAGCCCAAAACATGTTGTTGTTTTATTTTTTTTTTAAGATGCCAACAAAGTAGAAATTTGACATCTCCTCTGCTAGTGCCTGGGACACAGTAGGGAATGGGAAGGCAGCCATGGTGATGAACGCCACGATGATGAGGACAAGTCTCTGAGGGAACAGGATTTGGATCTGGTGATAAACAGAGGAAGGGATGGAAAAGAGTAGAAGTGGGAAGGCTTAGCAGGTGTGAGGAGAGCGGATCAGAGCATGCGCAGGGCTGTGGGCCAGAGATGGGAGCTGGGAGGAGTAGATAACTGCAGGGGAAACAGGAGTGGGAAACAGGGAGAGCGGAAACCAGAGAAAGCATTTGGGAAAGGTCAGTGAGGAAGGATCAGAAGGAGAAAGGCAGGGATGTATGTGTGTAGTGAGCGGATAGGAGCAGAGCAGGGGGGCTGGCAGGGTGAAGGTAAGTAGGGGGACTGGAAGGGTGTAGTCATGTACTATGTGAGCTAAGCTACAGCCCACCTCCATATTCCCCCCCACTACACCCCATTTGCTCAGAGCACAGCCCTCCACGAGGCTATAATGGGGGTGATGCCTAAAGCCCTCTTTGTCCGGGCTGGGGCTGGCTGCAGCCGAGGTGCTCTGGCTGCTTGGGCTCCAGCATCTCCAACCTGCTGAGCTTTGGGGTCAGCAACCTGCCAGCCGTGCAGCAGAATTGCTGTTGTGTGTTGTGTTATTCTAATACAGCAGGAAGTATGCATTCAACTCCAGAAACAGTATAGCAACCCAGTCTTGAAAGTCACGGTCCATTCAGCTTGCTTCCTCTCTATGCAACTTTTTATGACAAGCTTAATCCAGCGGGATGTTTGCAACTAGTGATTTTTACTTTCCTTTCCTTGGATTCATTTAGAACATACTTGTGCCTGCTTAGCAGGTCCTTATCTCCCACTGAATTGGCAAAACTCCAGGCGAGGCAGGTCTCTCGAAGAGCAAAGTTCACTTCACATGGCTACAGAATAGTCTCAGGAAGTTTGGGCCATTCAGTTGTGGGCCAGAAGAAATACTTTGTGATCATGGGTACCAGTCAGAGAGCTGGACTTCTCTGTCCCAGCTTGTAGGGCAGTTGCTACGATCCATTAAGAGTGCACCATACCTCAGGAATGAGGATAGATGTTTTGCAACAAGCAGTTTTGAGGAACTAGCAAATCAGAAAAAAAAGGTGATAAAAAAATCAGGGCTTAAGGTACATAACAGTTAGTGTGTCCCTTTTTATAAGGGAAATTTGGAAGCTCTTCTCCCCGAGCCTGAAGTACATTGAGCTGAGTAACCCATGGCAATCGCTGCAAATTATGGAGGTTCAAGCAACCTTCTTTATACTTGTGCTAGGCCTGATTGTTTCCCTCTTGCCCCATATTATTTACTGTACAAATCCATTAGCATTGCTTTTTCTTGCTGCATCCAAGGTATTGCAGTTTATCACTTGAGCTATTCACATGACATTTTATCCTTTCTTTGGAAGACAATTGTGTCTTCAATCAAAGACCTCCTGACAAAAGGAAATAGGAGCAAGAACTTGAGATGGCATAATGCAGCAGCATTTTCTGTACACCTGCATAATATGATTCAGTCTGCCTTTACTTTCAAAATTATGCTGAAAGATTTCCCTTGTTTACATTTTTTTTGTGTGCCCCGACCCATTGCTCATTTAACCTTGAGGTTCCCTTCATTCTTCCTTCCCCCCACCACTTTCCTCATTTATACCTCCAGCAGTTATTATTTTCTTTATTGGTTGCAGTTTGTATAATTGCGTTGCTGCAGTCAACATGCAAGCATTTATTTAGTCTGTTTTCATGTCAAGGAGACTGAGCACAACAGTCAGGTTGGTGTAAGTATTTTAGGTGGTTTGTCAAACACAATCTAGTGTCTCATTTTTAGGACATCCTCTTTAGGGCCAGTGATGAAGGGCTTTAGGTGAGTTCAGGATTTTTTACGTAATGAATGAAAGGACATATCTGAGGGAAAAAGTGTTTAAAAATCAAAGGTATGATTGTGCAGCACCGGAGTTCCAGAAGGTCTGCAGCTGATTTCAGTTGAGTCACGTTGTCCTCTGAGAGGGTGCTGGACAGATTCCCTGTGGGAGGCTGAGGGAGACAGGAGTTATTGCCTTCCTATGCAAAGGTAGCTCTTACAGCTCCCACAGGGTAGGTGGAAATCGTGCTGTGTTATTGACACCCACCTTCTTAGGATGTTCCTGTTACAGATCTTGCTTTGGGTTTCGCTGAGGAACACACCGAGGATACAGTTGCCATGTCCTAGCCATCTCATCTCTTTTTTGCACTGTGCTGGGTCCTTCATTTGTTTCCCAGGATGACTGGCATGTCTGTGGTCACTTTTTGCTTTCTCAAACTGCTCTGTGACAATTTATTTGCCATCTTGCTTATAAACTTAAAATCTTATGCCTAATCCAAAGCCTGTTGACTTAGTTGGGGGTCTGTCTGCTGTGATGAGGTAGGTTTTTGTAGGCTGATTTCCTAGATCACCTGAGAGGCAGTCTGAGGGCAACTCCAGCAGTGAGCGTGTCTTTCCTTGCAGAAAGGTCCCTTAAATCCTCTGATCTCTGCTTCCCAACCATATAAATGTGCATCTGCTTCCAAAAGGGTTGCAAAACTTTGTTAAAGCTGGTATATTTGTTTGAGACAGGCCTTCTTAATACTAATGAAAATCTACTTCACTTATCATTACTCTGCATGTCAGCAATATTTCAGACTTCCAGTGGCACTAAGGCTGGTGGTTTTGAATTTGGACCTTCTCACCATATTAGTGCCATCCCACAGACTGTATCGTCGCCCTTTTCTCACAAGAAAAGCTCAATAAAAATTTAGTCAGTCTCTTCCTTCGTGCCTGGGTATAAAGCACCCCTTGGCACCAAATCATCATTGTTAATTTTGTGATGCAATTGTTCCCTGCCAGTGAAAGAAGGAAACACTGGTCGGTTTTGTGCGGAGCTCTGGACAGGCATCGACATGGCCGATCCTTCAAGCGGGTTCACCTCAACTTCCCTGGGAGATGTAAAAAGGTGTTAACTGGTATGAGCCTGGCAAGACCTGCCTATGCATGGTATTGTACGGGCCAGCCTCTTTAGTGAGTATGCATCTTGGAAGATGGTGGGCCCTTGCGGTCCCTCAGGCAGGAGGGGCTGTGAGCAAGCCAGATGGGGCAAAGCACTTCTAAAGCAGAAATTAGGTTGGCAAGGGTGGTGAGGGACTTAAAAGCATGTTAGAAATACTAATCCCTGCATTGTGTAGGAGCCTGATGTAGCTTTAAATATTGTAAAATTAGTGCAGAATTAGGACCGAGGTGCTGGCAGATAATACGCATTCCCACCTCATGGTAAATGATACCCCCCTACCTTTTACCCTCTATTCCCTTGTTTTATAATTAACATTACTTCTTTTCAGTAAGAAGTTGTAAATTATGACGAGTTATGTTTAGCTACCAGCAGGTAGAGGCTTTTCATCATTCACCAGGTCAAAAAGAAGAAAGGTTACACAATATTCATCAGCTGCAACCTGGGGTTTCAATGCTAAAAAATGTAAGTACCAACTTCTCCTACTGTCTCCAAAACATTAAAAAGCATCTGTTTTTTAAACAGAGGACATTTCTAGAGCTGCCATATGAAAAGGCAGAAAATGAGCTTAACCTTTTCAGAAGCATTTATAGCTGATCTTATTTGCCAAAAGAGCAATATTGAAGGATCACCTTTTCCATACAGCCCACAACATTTAAATGTGGTTTCCCAAGGATTTTTTGCCCAGCATGTTGTTCCAAGCAAGTAGCTTTAAATGTCCTAGCGTTCATTGCTGCCCCTCTGCTGGCATCCTGGGACTGCTGAAGCCCCGTAGTGGTCAGGAGTTACACTGGATGGATTCCATAGTTTAGGATGGAAACCTCAAATGACCTATACTTTTCAGTATTCCTGATGGTGAAACCTGTTCCCACTCACACAGTTATCAGGGTCAAGCCTGTTTAGACACAACTATTGGGAATCCTATAGATGATTCATAAGCCTTGCTCACCCCCTTGATGACTGTCATAATCTGTGCTCCATATTTAATCTCAGATGGCAATTTGTGACAGGAATCGTTATTTTCACAGCCGGAAAACAAAGAATGAGAAGTTGGTAATTGTGTTCACTAAAAATCCCAAGTGACACATGATTTATGGGACAGTTTATTTATTCTCCACCACTTGTGTGTATATTGCTGTTTAGTATAAACTCTTTCTACCTCAGAGATGTTTGCATTTTGGTAGTGAAACCAAGTCATTGGTACAAACACGCTATTTCTAATACTGCATAGTCCCCTACAGTCTGTAATAGCTGCTACGTAAGTGAATCACTACTGATGATATCCTTATTTGAACGCAAAATCTGGCTACTGACATTTTCTCTGCGTTACTAAGCTCTGTAAGTCTGCGCTCCGTAAATTCACTGGGGTCATTTGAGCTATGTTGTTTTCTACCAGTGAAGGACCTGACTCTCGCTCTCTGGTGACGGAGGTGCAAGCAATTCAAATCTTTTGGGTTAACGATCCTGGACCTTTATCCCTCCCTTCTTTCCTCTCACTGTTTCCAGTGGAGATGCCACCTGTAACTTTTACATTTCTCTGCGATCCACTGACCTCCAAGGCCCTCTGCTCATCTCTCACTCCAGCTTCACATGGGATAAGATTCTAGTACACATCCCGCTACCAACCCAGCTCAACACACACACTTTTGGGGAGGCAGGGGACCATTTGAGGTTTATGCCCCTCAGCAAAGGCTTTTACTGTAGGTGCAATTGCAGAAGTACCTCTGAATGTGCCTCAGCAGTATTGTTTTGCTCTGGATGGATGGACTATAGATCCTTTGGAGAGACAGTTCTCGGCGTAACCAGGAAATAATAGGAATTTTTTTCTTTTTCCATCCTTGGTTCCCTAGCTAATTGCTTTTCTCTCTTTAAACTTATCCGTAGACTTATATTATCTCACCTCGGACTTGGGAGCCAGCATAAAAAGTGCTTACCCACCAGGTGGCATTTTCTCACGTGTCCGGCCTTAATTCTAACATGAATGCTTTGTACATATAATTATAAAACCAAGGGCCACTAAAGTGCACCTATAGAGCAGAAACCTGACTGTTCTTGATTCTGTTCTAATTATTGAGCCTTAGAGCAAAAACTAGGTTTCAAAGAAAACTTTCTGTACAGGCCTCAATAGAGTTAAAGGAGAAACATTTTAAGTTGATGAGCTGACACTTGTAGAAGCAAATATATTAAATAAATCATGATTCGTTTTGGGGCTAAATCTGACTTACATCAACTCTGGAAAAAACTAGATCCTAATGAGTGACAGTTTGGTGTTTTCTGTCACTTCCTACAGTAATGGCCCCAAGCTGACACTGCTCTGTGGGAGTCTAATACTTCTGAACAAAAGTTTTTTGGAGTGAGACAGACAAGGTAGAAATCCCAAGGTGACTGGAAGGAATGTCTAATGACTGGAAAGACATATTTACTGGCAGACTGTATGTAAGCTGTGACAGTTGACAGGGCTTGATTGTAACAAATACAGTTGATGAAGAGAAGGCTGACAGGTGAGGGCAGAGAGAGAAAAAGAGTCAAAAGATCTGCATTGGCTGAACCCTATTAATGGTAAGTTGGTAACAAAGCCCAGAGTCATAAAAGAAAACAGGTATCGCAAACTGATGTCTAAACACTGAAATGTGTAGGACTTGCAGGTTGCCGTAACAAGCTCAGATTTGTTGACATTTCTTCTATTTTATAAGTGGTGTTTTCAGTTGGAATTCACACCAGCAGCAGGCAGCACCTGATATTTTTAAATATTGTGTATGATTAATCATGTAACAGAATAAACCCTGATCAAGGTCATATTATTGCTTCAATCTCTAACTTTTATTGCTTTGATTGGAGGATTTGATGTTGGAAAATGCACCTCCACGTGCTGTGAAGGAAGCGATCTTGCTGGAGATCCATTCTGCTGAAAACAAAATGAATTCCTTTAAAGGAAATAAAGCAACATAAAACCTGAAAATATTTCTTTAAATACACAGGCTCACTACACACACACACACACACACACAGAGTGATTGACCCTGAAAATGGAAACAACTCTGGCATATTAAATCATGACACTTTATAACTGACTGGTCAGAGTTTCAACAATAGGATTTCCAATGAGCTCTGCACTTTCTTCCCCCAGGCAAACGTCACACACTGAAACTAAACAGGATCATTTTTTTCTTGTTCATCGGACGTGCTGTTTTCTGTGCCCAAGATACGAATCTGTATTTGAAAATGCCTTAACGCTTTGGAAAGGCAACCCTCCCTCTCCATGCCCCGGGAGGAGGGAGTTTTGCGGCAGGCGTGGGATGTAGGGGACATCGTGCCTTTGTTGGCACCGGGGTCAGTCTGCACGTTTACTGCACTCCCATTTCAAAAGGGAAGAAAGGAAAAAAACCATTCTCGTAAGAGAATGTCTGGAGGAAAGCACTCAGGAATTGCACAAACTTAATATAAAGGTTAATAAAGAGGAATATCCCTTGTTGGGAATATCAAATGAGAGTCCTTCTAAACTCTAGACATGGGCCTATTTAGCAGCAGGGTCACTGTTTGCTTGCTTTCATCACCACACAGGCAGAGGTGAAAATCCCTTCACCTTTTTGCTTGTATGAAACACAAAAGCATTTGTAAAATATTTAGACAACTAAAATATTGAGAGAACTATTATTTTTAAAAGTCGCTGTTATTTTGAATGGATCCCCTCCTTCCCTTCCCACCAGATGCCACAGTCTCTTCAAGTGGTTCTGACACTAAATGAGTTGTGGGGAGTGCCAAGAAAAACAAATGAGACCATATAGGCGCAAAACAAAGACTCTGAGAGTAGCACAATGCTTACATGTCAATCACACCGATGCTCCGTCTTTGCCGGCTGCCTGTCTCCCACACGGCAGTGGATCCAGCCACTCTGCTTCTCACTGCTGCCTCTTTGGAATTGCAGGATTCAGAGCCATGTGTCATCAGCACAAAGTTGTCAGCCTAATTGGCATGTACACACCTTCTTTATACACTCCTCTACTTGTCAGTGATGGCTTATGCACGTATGCACACTATATAGGTAAGCATGAGTGTGTCCTTTCATGTAGCAAGTTCTCCATGCAAGCACACAGATGCTTTATGGATTGATATCCACAAATATCTACATACTTGTATACTAGTGTATTTGTATATAGTTGCATATCTGGACATATACACACACCTCATCTACTGTCCTCTCTGGATGTGGCGTTAACGTGGCAAAGTTAATCTATGATCGTTTACTTCAGTGGCTGTCTTTTGATGCCCAAGCAGAAGACAGGGCATCATTGTATTTGTATAGAACGAAAACATGTAATATGTAGTAAGTGTATATTTACAAACACACAGAGAGTTTCTGCTCTGCAACCCAGCCTCACGCAGCCTGAGCTCCATGTAAACAAATTGGCCTTGAGCCAGACAACTGGAAGCACAAGACAAAGGAAGTGACGTTTAAGCTATGCTGCAACCCTTTTCTTTTTATATATGTTTATGTATTCGTGTATGTACTTTACAGATTTTTTTTGGTTTGGCCTTTTGCAGAGACTTTACCGCAACTTTAAGGTGATGAGAACATGCAAACTTTCTTCACTCAAAAAGCAGTGTGTTAGAGCCTATGTAAGTGGCTGTAGATGTCTTGACTTTGCTTTGTCATCTCTTTTAGGTTCCAGGACACATTCAAAGTCAGTTCCTTGTCAAAAGATGTAAACGGAAGGCAAAGCAGGAACAAAAATCTTCATGGAGTGTACCTTCTTTCACATGGAAACCTGGCTGAAGTCAATGACTTTGACCATTGCCTGCATCATGGTTGGGCTTTAATTTCAATACTACCAAAAAGGTAAGAACACTAGTAGATGGATTTTTGCTACTGGGTTTTTAATGCAAATATAGGATTAGCACAAGACACAATTTTTTAAAGTTGCATGGTCTAATCAAAATACTGTTGAAAGCAAAAACTGAACCCAAATATCAGGGAAAATTTTCTGTGGTGAAATTTATGAGAAAAGAGAATATTCTCCTTCTGGAAACAAGGGATACTCTGTAGAGTGAACTGCTATTGGTGAGACAGGATTAATCTTGCATCTGTAGGAATTTTTAATGGAAGTCATATAATAGTTCTGCCACATATTTTACATCTTTGAATCTGCATTGATTTTGGATAGCTTCTGAGAGACAAGTTTCCCAAGAGGGTAATAATCTTCAGTCTGTTGTATATGGTGCAAGATGTATTGCAGAGGACCCTAATAATGGTTCTGAAGACTGAGTGTCTCACTTGAGACAAAACTTTTCTGAGCCTACACTTGAGAGAAGACTTTCAAAAAGAACAAAACCAAACTGATCTTGTGATTGCTAAAGTCTGAAGTAGGCCAGGTCCCACATCATGGTAAGAATAATTTTTAAAGGTCTATTCATGGAATTGGGATAGGAATGACGATTTTTGATAACCCTTCTATGTAACTTCTGAGAAAAAAAGTGTTTTGATTGCCACAGTGGGTGGAGGTTAATGCCCAGGACTTCAGCTGTAAAACTCCTGCTTTGTCTTTTGCTACTTGTTCATAAAAGCTTGCCAAGTGCATGGATCCTCATTATATACCTTGCTGTTGTAATAATGGCATGAGAACACCCAACAAGTTCTTCGTGCCAGAGGAGACTTCTGTGAGAAAGAGAAGCAAGTACATGATGCTGTACTTTCAACAGACACTGTTGAGAGCTATCTTTGGGGACAGATGTGTCAGCTGCTCATCAATATAGCCATGGAGTTGAATACATCAGGGAAGCTTTAAGAAGAGTGGGAGAAATAGAAAAATTGCGGGAGTAACAATAGTGGGCCAAAATTATTTCCAGTGTAAATGTGCTAAAGCAAATGTAGTTTCACCAAGGAGAAGTTTGCCCTGTTGCGTTCCAGGCTTCTCATTTAGGTTGATTACATGGCAACATGGAATTGATTTCTTGAGCTTAGGACAGTTGGCAAACTTGACTAGACTTAAAATGAACCTCTTTGATTCTGTCTACAAAATTAGAGAAGATTTGATAAAGTAAAGATGTATCCTTTGAAGTATTCCCTATCAACATAAGTGCTAAGAACACTTGAGCGAAGGAATTTTAACAGTTTTGAAAGCAGTAGCAAAAGAACATCAATAAGGATTGCAGCTAAGGGCATGCCCACAAGGCACTATGCTAACTGCATCTATCCTGCAGGCAATAAGCAATTGCTAAAGATTCCAGACTTTTTAAAGTTCATAGTTCATCTCATAAAAACTTTACATGTAACTTATGATAGGATTTTGCTGGGTAGGTTTGGCTTTCAGTAAGCGACTCCAAGAGGAGGTGTTTGCATGTTGATCTGCATATAAGGACATGAAGAAGCTTTCTTTTTTTCATGTCAAATGATGATTGATGATAGGTTGATCTTGCAAGGTGTGAAGTGTGCTCATGTCCTGTTATATCCAGTGTTATGAGCATGGAAGCTACAAATCTTCCAGGCACTCCAGCACACAAAGAAAAGCACCAGCCCAAATGCTTTGTTCAATCAAGCCCACATCATGGAAAAGAAAAGGGCTGTCTTTCACCTTGCAAATTCCTCAAGTGCTAGATTTGAGGTGCCCATGTTGCTGCAAGAGGTTTTTCCTTGAGTAGGAAACAATACGAAGGCCAACCAATGATTCAGCGGTAGTTTCGGTTAGGCCAGATATCTACTTGGCAACTCTGATTCTCCTGGCCCATCAACATCAATGCTCCTACTGCTGCGGATAGCACTTGTGTTGGGTAACTTGCTGTGGCCTTGCAAATTTGTCATTAGCGAGGATGAGCACAAAGGAAAGGAAGAACAGAGGGATCTGGACAGAAATGAGATGGAAACAGAAAAGGAGGTTTTAAACAGCAAAGAAGATCTGAGTTTCTGGCACTTGGAAATGAGGCAATAAACAACTTGGACATTTCATTTGGGCAGTAAAGGAGATTTAATTTAAAAGCTTTTACTTTTTTATGTAGATTTCATACTGTGGTACTTAATAGATTTCAGTGTGACCACAGCAAATTAGTGGTAGCCACAGTTATGACAATTAGGATTCTTAAAACATGATCATGTTACTGTGGCTTAATGAACTACTGCATGTCAGCTGAGCTGTGGCAAGTGGCATGTGTATGCCCTTAGCTGGTCACAAACATGAGACAGTGAGTCAGTGTAAACCTCGTTCAGTGAGTTTTAAGCAAATACCTCTCAGCTCATACTTGCAGTGGACAAACAGCGTGTGCAGTCAGTTGCTGGTGCTCAGCTGGTGAGTAAAAAGGATTCATTAGACTGCAGTAATTAAAAAATGTCTGAATCTTTAAAGAAAAAAACAGGAGAAACATGTACGTGATATTTTAGATCACCTAGCGTGTTTCCCCAAGACACATGGTTCCCAAATTCCCTTCACTGTTTTTCTTCCCCAAATTTGCTATGAAGGCATTACTTCCACAATGGCGCAGTAAGAAAAAGAATTAAAAGTGGCTGTGAACAGAGAGCAGCTGAAATAGATTGAACAGTAGCAAAGTGTGAACAACTGTTCTCACCATGAGCCTGATCCAAAGGCAGTGGACTCACCAAGGTGTTTTTCTCTGTTGACTTCCAGAAGTTTGGAATCAAACCCAGTTTCCCATGGTTTAATGAAGAAAATGTAGGCCAGGAAAACATTCTTTGTTCTGATGTATCTTTTTACTGCATGTCATGACAACAGCTGCCTTATAAATGCCCACAATAATAATTAATAATGGAAATTAATAATTTTTGACCTTTGTGTTTTTCCTACATGAAATTCTACCTTGCTCAATACTGAAGTTTTACCGCTGATTAGATGTCACTTTATGAATTCATTGAAAGCTAATAAAAATTGGCTGATTAGACAACCCCAGGCAGCACATCTTAAATAGTCATTAAACAATCATTACAGATAGAAACAGTTACAACTGGCTTCTGTTGAAATGCTGCTTATTATTATATAATCCTTTTTCATGTCAAAATGAATGCATAATCAAAGCACAAAGCAAACAGTTTGAAAGTTCTGAGCTGGCTGTGCAAAGCTATAATGCATCAACGAGGCTCTAAATTAGTGCTCAAATCAATAGATGAGGGTTGATGTACAGCAGAAGAAGTAATTGAGGAAAAAGTATGGATCCACGGGCATAGGCGAAGAGCTTTTTCTGAAATAATTTCATGTAGAGTCCTACAGGAAACCATTGCAGCTTTGACCCAAAGACACTTGTCTGGTGTCAAGGAGCAAAGATGAGTACACAGTTCTGGTGTGTCTTATTGCTATTACAGATATTGCCATTTACAAAGAGTCACATTAAACTTTGCAGCTGAAGACACACAAACTTTGAGATAAATCTGGTACAGGACCAAAACACTGTGAACTGACCTTTACCCAATAGCATTTCTGCTTTTAACAGACTCCGTAATGAAAATTCATAAGAAACTCTCCAGATAAATAAGGATACATTCTGATCCTTATTACACTGGTATAAATTTGGAGCAACTTCAATGAAACTATTGGAATTGCTCTGCATTTACTAATAGTGCAAATGAGCACAGAATGAAAACCAGAGACTTTGTGAAGCTTTAAGCCAACAATTCAGCTTTCTGAATTGAGAAGATTGCTTATTAAGTTTATAGTACAAAACCTCTGTCTTCTTCCTTCTCTGTAATAACATCTTTCTTAATAGTCCTTACTTAATCTTTACATATTCTGCATGAAATAAATGGTCAGGATGTTTAAGTTTCCACCCTATACCATCTGCAAGTTACAGGCCAGATCCATTTGCTTGATTGAGGCAACGCAAGGGTCATTACCACATCGGTCAGCTGATTTTTCCCCCCTTAAACACCTGCAAATGCAGGTCACCTGGGAGTTTGAACCTATTAAAGTTCTTATAATTGAGACAAGGGCAAAATGGTTTGTAAAATGGTACATGAATAGAAAGATGAGAGAGAGGGAGAGAGAAAGAGAGAAAGAGAAAGATGCTCTGGTTGGATGACAGGAAATCATATAACCATATTTGCAAGTGAGCTTTGGGAGCATGGTCTTTGTAATGGGGTTAGCTAATCCAGATAGTAATAAGGATAGGAAAGTCAGCAATCATAATCACATTTAATGGATTCCAGATGGAGAAATATAATTGTTCTCATTATCATTGTGAAAACTCCAAGGAAATACAATCCCAAGATACTTTACCTTGACAGGCAACCAGGAACAATATCAACATCAAGTCATGGGTTTTGTAGGTAGAGTTGTCAGTTATTTCCTTTTTGTAGCATTCCCTTCTAATGTAATGGTTTGATTAACCTAAGACATTTTGATGTGAGTATAAAAGCAATGTTAATGAAATGCCTGCTTAATTGACTGTGCATCTCTATACCATATGATGTGGTGACTTACTAAATACGTTGTGGAATTAAAAATAAAACCCGAAAGCCTTGTATATCATGAGACTTTTTCTTTGTAATGTGGTTAAAATGAAATACGACTGTAAGCACAGGCCTTTTTGGGTGCAGCTGTTCTTTTTGTTTGGGTTGATAATTGGAACCAGTCCCATGGGCCTATTTGATGTTATCTCTTGTTTAAAACTAAACTGTCAAAGCTTATCCCCCCTGTGTACTCAACAGGGAGTAGTTCTGGGGAAACTTTCTTCTTAAGTATTTTTAACCCCTCCTCCCTGCACGCATTCTCTAAACTGAACCGGGGCAGTCATGAAATGATGTCTTCACAGGAGCACTTGTACAGCAAAATATTTCTTTGTGGAAAATTGAGCCTTTTCATGTTGTATGTCTTTGTAAGAGGGGCCTAGAAGAAAAGATCCCACAGCAGAAGTCAGATGATCAGGGTGTGAGCTCCCAGCTTTATAACAACTTGCCTCTGCACAAAGGGTGTCCTGCGCAGCATCCCCCTGGCATGAGAGGAGCTCAGGGTGTGGGGCAGAGACGCAGATGTCTCCCACAATATGAACCAATATTTGATCCAGCAACAGCATAATTGTGTTTCCACGCAAGCGTGACTTTAACGTGCCTGATCCCAGTCTAATGCATTCAAGCAGCGTTGCACTGTGGAGACCTACCAGTTGGACTGACATTACCTCAGAGTTTTCTGTAAGGGTAGGCTCACTGTAATATTTAGATGTAACCTCAGAATATTTAGATTTGCTTAAGTTCAGGAGAAGTTAGACCCTGTGTTTTGGTTAGTGCCTTGAATGGCAGGTGGTAGCAAGGAGCATGCCTCCTGCAGTCAGGTGAGGAGATATTTTGGGTTTGCTTCGCACCTTTCATTTTCCTTTGCAGTTATTTTCTTTGGAGTTATGGAATTGAGGCAACTCAACTGTGTGATCTCAAACTAACAGCACTAAAAAAGGAGTTATTCTTTTCGCCATAGACCAATGGGTCTTTTTCCCTGTCTCCTCTGTTTCAGTTATATTTTTATCAAAAAACATACGGCCTTCTGCTAGATATTTTTGTTTGTACTGACAATTCTGTCAGGCCTTTACGCACAAGCTATTATGGTACCTATGGAGCCAACTTCAATGGAAAAGGAGGAAGGAGAGATAAGAATCACTGATAAACATCAGAGTCATCTCCACTATCTTGGGCAAAAGACAGCGACAAAAGTTTCAGGCTTGCTACGTGTTTCTGCCAGCTCTTGCACGTCCTGTGTCATGCGCTGCTCTTCTTGAATGGCCCACATGCAGAATAAGAGAACCTTTCAGTTATTACTCCATAGATTATTTACGCACACTATTCACACTCACACTATTTTTTAAAAGGGATAGCATGCCGATATATTGGTTTCTCCTCCAGCTGACATATGTACACTATAGAGATGTGGCAGTGGCCTGCAGTGATTGGAAGTTGTGTGCTGGTACTATGTTCGCCTTTCTATCACACACAGAGCATTTCTATTAAGGGCTGAACATCCAATGCAGGCTGTGATCTACTCTCTTGGCCTTTGTTGCATTAGAACTTGCCTTTGTCTTAGCACTCTTTGTCCCTGTCTTTCCTTCTAGTCTTTAAGACCAAATGCAGCAGTGTCTCCTCATCTTCCACAAATAACCATCTGTTTCTGTCCTATAGATTCATGTCAGGCCACCTGGAAGAGCCCTTCTGAGTAAAATCAGAAGTAAAAGCTGCTGATAGCTGTAAAAACAGCAAATGAGCTTCCTATCTCATGCAGCACCCAACGCAACTAAGATGCTTCTGGAAAGCAACCACTTTGCAGTGCACTTTAGAGAGCGACTGAGTGGAACATCTAAGCACAGGCTGTAGGCTGCAGGCTGATTATGTGCCCCAAGAGAACAAAGGTGCTGGTGATGCCCATTCATGGAAGTGCAATGGCCAAGCTATAGGTCCCTCTTGCCATCGCAAACCAATCTCCATAGAGCTGTCTTATATGTGAGATGGGGAATGATCCTTATGTCCCTTGAGGGATGCCAGGACTCAGTACTTTGTAGATAAATATAAGTTTCTATTTAAAACCAGTACTACTGGGAGTAGATGTAAGAGGGGCTGGAAAAAGCCATTTCTAAAAATACAGGAAATAGCTATATGGTTACAGAAGTGAATTTCCAGCTGTGGGTAATCATATAACTCACATATTAACAATGAGAATCCACTGTGTAAGGGGGGAAAAACAACAATTCACATAAGCTTGAAAGACAATAGGCCAATTCCTGATCAGACTGTGGAAAAACAAGGAGCAGAGAGAATATATGGAGGGCAGAAAAAGTAGGGGGTGGCACTTTATTGCAGGAGAGCCAGTGGAGAAGACAATTCTAGAAAGGTCGGTAAGGGCAAAGGAAAATGATCATTTACATTTAGGAGGTACTGCTTGCAAAGGTGAGGTTAAGAGCATGGAGCCGAAACTGTCAGGAGGCCCCTTTGCTGGACTGTCCCATCTGTTCATAGATTCAGCTCTGGAAGCAGCAGCCCCAGAAATAAATCCAGTATAATCCATACAACACCTAGCATCCAAGGCTTTCCCAGCAATTCTGAACTATTTCTAGTACCAGACTGCCTCGCTGTTGACAGAGAACTGATTAGCCCACGCAGGTTACAGATGGGAAAACTGAGGCATTCACCTTGTCAGTTACTGAAAGAGTAGAAACAGAACTCATCCGTCTTTGCCCCGTTTTCATCAATTTTAATTAGTCATCCAAACTTCCATTTCCTGTCAGGCCTTTTAGCTGCAAAGCCCCTATCTTGCAGAGTTTTCTCGCTGTGTCCTGGAAAAGTTCATCTTGTCTTTTTTTTTTGTCCTCAGCCCTGCTGTCGAGAACTTCAGTCTTCCCTTTTTCTTCCTATGGGCCTCTCTAGTGCCTATTCCTTTAAAATCCCTTCCAAGTAATTGTCACTGTTATTCTAAGCAATAGTAGATGGTTTTGATCTGTGGAGCTATGTAAAAACTGTGTTCTCAACCTGTCTCTCTATCTGTTTTTATTCCTTCGTGTTGGAGCTTAATTCTCATGGGCTTGATCAGAACAGTTGCTTTTGTGTAGTGGGACTAATTTTAACCAATCATCCAATTGTCAAGGGGTTTCTCCTCTCATTTCAAGGCAACTTCTTTATAGTATTCTCTTTGGTTCCCCCCCAGTTTACAGCAGAGGTTGTGCAATGACACTACAGAAGTATAGTTATTGCTGGAAGGCTTTTTAGGCTCTAACATGGTTTCCTCCCAGAGGAGGGGGGCATATTTGTCTTAATAGAATCATTGTGGCTCATTTCAGTGGTGCAGGCTGCTCCTAGGTCCTCCTGCTGCAACTGGGGGTTTGCTTACGGCTTATGCTTCTCTAGTTTTCCACGGCAAGCAGAATCCTTTGCTCTACTAATCTGCAAGCTCCAGTAAATCAGGTAGTTTTAGCCACTGATCCAAGGATCTGATCCAAACTCACAGGAAGTCAATGGGAGCACCTTACATGTTTACATGAACAATAATCCCCCCAAAGTTGGCCAGTTGTGTCTGCAGTTAGGGATTCCTTCTCCTCCCACCCTACTTTCCATAACCCTGTTATTACAGTGCCTTGCAAAAGCTGTTGTCCAGCATCACCTAATCTGCAGGACCAATGAAAAAAAACCTGCATGCAAAAATTCCTCTCCTCTCCTCTCCTCTCCTCTCCTCTCCTCTCCTCTCCTCTCCTCTGACATAAAAAATCTGAGAGTGGTATTTGTGCTCAGACAGGATAAAATTCTTTATGCTGCAGGAATTGTCCCCAGAGATGCCCATCTGATTACATCTCCTGTCCTGCGAGGGCTGCCTGCAGATAGGAGTCATCATATTTACAGAATTACCTGATTCTCAGCAGAGTTAAAATACTGATGTTGTGTAAGCATAAAACAAAGCAAAAACATTTTTTGCAGTTTTGTTTTTGTATTTCTTTTACCTATAGGCAGGATGGACAATGTATGTCTATTCCGGCCTCCTGCTTTTATGCACTACAGCAAGACTCTGAAATGTAATCGCAGTGTTCAGGTAAAAAAATTTCAGTGTGTTTTACAATTAAAGAAAGAAAAATAACTTTCATGACAAAATAACAAACTAAGTTTTACTTCCACTGTTTCTGTAATATCTGTGTCTCCTTGATAGTATGCAAGTTTGTCTCCTCTGGATAAAACAGCAACAACATTATTGTTTTTCTTTATGTTTATCCATTGCTTTTGGAGCTGCAGGATTGGATCAACCCTTATTTTCAGGGTTTTCAGTACCATCTCAGAGACTGAAAGCATAGTCAGACTGAAAGCTGAGCTCCGTGGATTGCAGGCTTTCGGGGGCTGAAGGAAGCCCAGGACTGCAAGACCCAGTAGAAAACTGGAGATCTGGCAGCACTGGCTGGTGGTGGGAGTATGTTCATGCCTTCAAAAGCCAGCAAACCCTGCTGCCTTGATGTGGAATTTAGCTTGAAAAAGCAATATCAGTGCTCATTTCATAATAAAATTGTTTATTTGTTTTAGAGGGGTAGCAGCTAAGGACCTGGTCAGAGATGGTAGGCAACGCATGCACAAAAAGGACAGAATTGAGAAACAGGCTGTGGCAGTACACCAAACTGTCTCACTTGCCAGGTTTTTTTGGCTTTGCCAGTTCATTTTCCAGTTTTTACAAATATTTCTTTCTCCCAGGTCGCTGTATGAAAGAGCTGCACAGAGCGGAGGGGAGCTGCCTGGCCGGCTGCTCCTGCGGGAGCGCATGGTGAGCCGCCGCATGGACACGCCGGGACCCCTTTCTCACTCTACCTATGGGTATGTCCGTGTTTTCAAATCTGCTGCCAGATCATATAATCCTGGGTGCTACTTGTAGGAGGAAGCGATTAAAAGAAGAAATACACAGTGAGATGGAAGTGGCGATGTTTAATTCAACCGTGTGCTTTTGTAGCTGGACCGCTGGAGCTTAGTCTGGGCTCAGTTTCATTCAGAGCCCAGGGAAAGCGGAGGTGACCGCAGTGAAAACACACAGTTGACAGCGCGGTTTGGGGCTGCATCGAGCCCGGCTATTGCATGCGACCTTGCGTGCAGCTGTCCTCGCAATGTTTCTCAGAGATGTTTTAATGGATTCTATTTATCTGGCGTGTTAGAGAGACGTTTGTTGGAGCCGTTGAGGTATACTGATAAAATCCGTGCTTAGGGACTTTTTAAAAAGTTGTGTTTTGACCCAACAGACCATAATGAGCATTTTGGTTGTATTTACAGAGACAAACGAGTGTTCAGGGACCCCTAAATGTGCATATTATGTAGCTACCATGAATGCATGTGAGGGCTCTGGGTACACCTTGGAGTTACAGCGTGGGGCACATCAAGTAGCACCTCTAGATACGTTTGCCACTGCTGGCAGGGAGGATATGGCAGCCATGCTCACATGTTGCAGACACATGCTGGCCCAGCACACTCCGTACATGAGCACGGCCACGCAGCAGGGCACACCCTGGGATGCCACCCCCAGCCCACGGTGCATCTCTGAGTCCATCGTTGGCCCGGGTGGAGCTGGAGGTTGAGTTTTCCAAGAGGACCTGGTCCTTCCTGTGAGAGGATCCACACGTGGACGGCATCGCCTCTATGTCTTCCAGGCTTGGCTTTGAACAAACTGAAGGCTGAGAGGGATATTAGTCTGAAGGGTTTTTATTTTGATTTTGTTTGTTTTTAATTTATGTTCAATTATTATTCACAGCAAGCACTCGGAAGCGAGTTCAAGAGCCATACTTCAGGTGCAGCTCAGCCTTTCTTTGCTGTCTTCTCCGGTTCTGCTTTACAGAGCGGACTGGAGGTTAAAGCAGGTCAAATATAACATTTGCCTGTGCTGGTTTTTTCTGCTGTTTGTTGTTTCACTACTGTTTACTGGATCTGACCAAGTGCAGAGAATAATTGTAAAGGTAAAATGAAATGGAAATCATCCGGGAGGCAAGAATGCTTGCAAAAGCTGCTAAAACCAAACGAATCCCTCTCAAAGGAGTCGAAAGCATGTGAGATAATGCAGGAAACATTAACATAATATTATCTTAACCTTGTAGATAAGATTATCTGATGCGTGAAAATGGTCATCTTTTGTATTGATTCCACCGTGCCATGCAGCAGTTCTTAGGAAAATGAATGGGTCATTAAATGTTCATTACTTGATAGGCTCTAAAGCAGAAAAGGTGTATTAGCAAATGAATTAACTGCTTTGTTACAGTTTGACTATATCATTAATGTGTATGTTTTTCTCACGGAAGGAATGAGTTGTATGCATCTGCAGAGCAGCAGTGTCCGTAGACTGCTGGAGAGCAATATTTACTTAATACTTGAGGGACATTCACACTTATAGAAAATTCAGGGAAGCACTGGTCATTTGTCTGGTAACTGGGAAGGGAGAATTTGGTGAATTATTTATCCATTTATGAAAACTGTCATGGGAGGGTTACACCTCATGTGACTCGGATGCCTTGGTTCAGAGTAGAGGTGATGGGCTGACTGCAGCAGTGCTGCCCCAGCCCTGCCTGCGCCTGTGGGGAGCACCGCTGCTCCCCCGAGAGACCTGACGGCAACTGGGGGAGATGCCTGTGCTAGCACAGAAGCAACATCCAAAATACTTCACACTCCCCAGGTTGCTGGAGGGCTCAGCAGCCCAGCCGTGGCCGCCTCGGTGCTCCAGGGGGTCTGCTGCCCTCAAACGCTGCCCGCTTTCTGCAGCCCCCGGCTGACCCTCACGAGAGCCACGGGGCAGAGGGTGCTTCCAGCAGCAGAGGGTGTTGGAAACCCAGCATCACCTAACCTTGCTCAGGGCTGCCCAGCAGAGAAAATGCTCGTTACACACTGCTTGAAACCACGACCTGGTGCCGCGGTAAAAATGCCAAAGGCCTTTCTTGCCCCATCTGCAGGATCACTCCCACCTGCGCCAGCAGCAGAAGGGGGGATTTTTTTCTCTCTTTCTTTTAAAAGCCAATAAGGCTTATAATTGCATTTGAAGCTGCTTTTCAAAGCCATTTGTGTCCACGCCCGCTACAACTTTAAGTGATATTATAAGCGTATTAACCAATTAAGTGGCATATTACCCAGAGGGACAGTCAAGAGCATGATTTCGGCTCGCACAATTGTTAGAGAAATCCCAGGCTGCAAAGCTGGATAGCAAAACCGTGCCAGGAAACCTCTGCCGACAGTTCTGAACACAGCACAGCTGCGAGCGCGAGTGCGGCTCAAGCTGTAGCTTGGACAGGGCCTTAGAGACTAATAGCTCTGGTTGGAGCCAGACATTGTGCAGTCAAGAGCTGAGCAAAACTCTGCTTTGTAGCTCACTCCTAACCTGCAACACCACCTGCTGTTTCAATGCACGGTGTCTCCTCGACAGCTCGATTGCTGCGGATACGCTGAGAGCAGCAAAGCAACTTTGTCCTCTAACCCCAAGCATTCAGAAGTAGGTCTTACTTGGGAAACGTGAATAAGGGTCTTTGTTAGCTGAAAAGTCGGTAGGGCTGAAAAACAAACATGGAAAAATATGTATAAAATCTTTTCTCCATTCCCTTTTTCTTCTCTCCCCCAGTTCAGATTCGTTAAGGGCTAAACCAAAACCTAAGGGCTTCTGCTGGCTACCTACAGGGAGGCTTTAACCATATTATCCTTCATCTCCGGGGTAAGGTGAGGTGGCAGCCGCCCTTTTTAAACCCTTTTCCTGTGGAAGTTCTTGTATCCTCCGAAATCCCCCAGCTCCTGACTTTTCCCTCCCTCAGCTCCCACTGCTCCTTCAGTAGATGTTGCGCTGCTGCAAGCCTTCAACTTGTCTGAAGCAGGTAGACTGTGAGCTGAGGGAGCTTCGGCTCCGTCCCTTACTTTGCTTTGCAGCACACAGTTAAACAAACAAGAATGGGAGTGGGGGCAGACTGAGGTGGCATTTTCATCTCCCTCTGCTCCAGCAGCCAGGGACTGTCCCTTTGTGGGCCAGCAGAAAGTCAGCAGGGAGCTATATCTCAGATGAGCATCCCCATGACTTAATGCCTTCACCGTCCTGCTCCTGGGGTGATACCATTTATGGACTTTTCTCAGGACAGGGTCTAACGTCTCAGCCAAGTGCTAAATAAGTAACAGAAAGATGATTTCATTCTTCTATTTAATTTAAGTTTCACAATCTGCAAGAATATCACCCTGAGCCTTCTCCCCCCACTTTCCAAGCTGATTTTTATTGCTCTCCCATCACTTTTTTCTCTGGGAAGCTGGGCTATGATCCTGCAGGAATAAAAGAGCTCTGCACCCATGCAAAGCCCATTTTCTTGGCATTATCAGGAGCTAAGCTGTTTGTCCACATTCAGCATTAGATTTAGATGGGACAAGAGGAGCTGTGTTCTACAAAACAATGTTTTCACCAGAAGTCTGAGGAGTTTCCAACTTTGGGCTTTATTTGTATTTTAAATTTAGCATTTGCAGATGTTTTATAGGCATCCAACTATTTCAACAAAATGATCACTTGACAATATTATATTGCTGAGCCTTGAACTCTGGCCAGATTGCTTTGTTTACATAAGACCACCTGCAGCTATGGTATATTTTGTGACCTTCTATGGAGAAACAAAATTGTGAGTAGGGGAGTGTTACTCAGGTCTTTTTCGGTTCATGAATGAAGCCCACTACAACATATACAGCGGGGTATGAGAAGGAGATGAATTAATCATGACACACTACAGAGAATGGAGTGCTTGCCATTCATTTAACAGTCAATCAAGTATCTGAGAATCTATAGGCCCCTTTGTGGTACAGGAGCACACAACTTCATCCCGGTCCTACCAGCCGTGACTCAGTGGTGGGAGGCATAATGTCATGGTTTATTCCTGTTCATTTGGCCTATTGCAAATTTCCATCAATGGAGAACTAAAAAAAAAGGTCTGCTCCTGGGTTGAGCAATGGTGAGGTGTGTCTTGCCAAATGCTACGTGTAATGTCAGTGCACAAGTGCATCTGCCCACCTCACGTTCCTTTACCTTTGTGCAGAAATTAAACACTGTCAAACAGGCAGGGCACTGCAGAATGAAAATGGTAAGGCAGGAACATTTATTCGAGTTTTGAAGGTACCTCCTTCTGCAGAGGTAGCAACCAAACTACCTTGTAATATAAGTATAAGGTGAAATGTTAAACACCGGTGTTTCTTAGTCGACAATGTATGACCTTGTTTCTGAGCAGCTGAACTATGGATAGAGTCCAAGCGGGTCTCTCTAAGAGGAGATTGCACTCAGAACCCACCAAAGAATGTTAAAACATGTAAAACTTGATGCTGCAAATCTTATTGCCATCGGGCCAGTGCAACCAGTTTGCTTCTATTAGAGTTCATGAAGAGCAAGGGAAGAAACTCTTGATTACAGTTGGTTCACAATGAGAATTTATTCAGCAGCTCCAGCCTTGTATTTTTATGGCTCCGATAAAATAGATTATTCCCAACCTAAATTATTCTCAAATTTTATTTTGCCTAATCACTTCATAATCACTGAGAAAAACTAAAGCCCACCCTGGTTAGCACATTTTTGTGTGAGGCAATGATGAAACCATTTATCAGAATTTCCACTTGTTTTTAGAGGGATGCTTGATAGGCCTGTAAACTCAAACCACAGCAATTTGTTTATTTTTTGTGAAAACACAATATGTCATCCTTACTGCATGTCTGATCTTTACTGCTTTAGCACTGTATTGGCCCTGATCCTGCAACCCTTATGTATATGAGTAGCTATACAAAAGGCATCCAAATCAGTGGGACCAGAGCAAAACTTCCTGCAGGATTGTTCCCGAAGAGCTGTTTGCTGTGAAAAGTGGTGACAACAGCTCTTGCTCTTGCTTTTGCCTCTGCAGAGGACTTGCTGCTACCAATGGGCAACCACAAGGTTCGAGTCCAGCTGGGAGAACGTTTCCCCTGGTGTTTCCCTCCAGCCACCTACACCCACGCAGCAGTGTGAAACCCAGGAGCCCTGTGCTCTTTGCAGCCCTATTTTGCATGCCAGGGAGTTTAGATGAAGGCTTAGAAAGCATATTGGGAGCTGAAACGTATCTCCAGGCCTTGAGGCTACCAATGGGCAACCACAAGGTTCGAGTCCAGCTGGGAGAACGTTTCCCCTGGTGTTTCCCTCCAGCCACCTACACCCACGCAGCAGTGTGAAACCCAGGAGCCCTGTGCTCTTTGCAGCCCTATTTTGCATGCCAGGGAGTTTAGATGAAGGCTTAGAAAGCATATTGGGAGCTGAAACGTATCTCCAGGCCTTGAGGGCGTTTTAATTCTGAACTTCAGCTGCAGTAATGCCTTGGGTACCACACAGAGAGTCTGGACTGAGTTAATTGGGTGAGTCCATTCCAGCGGCTGGACATCTCTTGGCAGACACAACATGTGCCAGTGCCATCCTGTCTTTCTCAGGAAAATCATTGTTCCCTAGCCCACCGGCTTCTTTCCTCTGAAATGATTGTTTCTTTAATTCAAGATGTCAGTTTACTCTTTACTTGCTCCTTTTACAAATATCTTTCTTACGCCCCCTTCATTTCCTTTGCCATCTTAGCCTGGAAATGGGCCTCGATTGTTTCAGCTCACACAATCTAAGCAGAGATGAGCTGCAGCCAAATCTCCCGTCTTGGGCTAATTAATGACACAGTAGCACAGTTTCCCCGAAGAAAAGTCTGTCGCATTCTCCGAGTTCACATGTTAGCCTTTGTACGATTCGAGAAGTGACAAAGCACTACCCCAAACCTGTCTCTCCATCGCTTGTGTTTCCCATTTAATCTGTTTCTCCTTCCTCTCTAAACTCTTTTCTCTGTCTTTCAGCAAGTGTGAAACAATTTCCTCTTTTCACAGGGGCCTAGTGGCAAGCAGATTAATGAACCCTTAACACAACACGGAACGCCGCTGCCAAAAAATGTATGAAATGCATTCAGCAGTCCCCACAGTGCACTGTGTGAGGGACAATTATAGAAAACAAAAGCTGCGGAGCAGTTCACTTAGGTTTCCAGCGGTCTGAAAGGTTTGGATCAGACCTAGGGAACTACAAAAATGACCCCGACTTTTAATTTTTATTAGTCAGCACCGGGTATCTTTTATGACTTTAAATGTAGCAGAAGTCAGGTCCAGTGACAGGAACCTGCAGCCTCCTTTATTCCTGCAGTAACTGCTCTCCAGTCGATGATTTGACATCAGGGACAAATTTGACTTGCACTACCCCCTGACATTAATGTGCTTCTGCTTGAGCTCTCTGTATTGTTCTGAACTGGAACTTAATGTTTTATATTTCAGAGGGGTTTTAGGAGGGAGATCCTTTGGTTTCTCACTGGCCTTTGCAGCTCCATGCTAACCCTGCCCAATGGCTCTGTATACAATATTTGGAAAATAGCTTGCTTTCTGTCTTCCCTTCCTTTTTTTGTTTCTCTTTCTTTTTTTTCCCCCTCTTTAATGAGCCTTTGTTGGTCCAGCTTGCTCTCTGGGTCTCTTAACACACTTGTGTGTGGAACACTAACTCCTTGAAATGCGAAACAGATGGATGAAGTGTGGGACTCGGAGATATTTGTTTTGGAACAGCGCTGCACATCAGTGTCTGTGGAAGAATTTCCAGCAGCTGGGTAAGCCTGCTGAGAGTTCCCCAGTTTCAGTACAAAAGAGAGTCCCCAAAGAACTTTTGGCGGTCCCTAGATCTCCCCCAGGGAGTTTTTGCAGCTCATGAAATGTAGACTTTGCACTCCCAGGCTGACATATGGTACTTCCAAGTTCAAGTGCTAAAGGTGAAGTTATTTTATTTTGGGGAGCTTCAGGCATTTTGTTTGCTTGTTTGCAAAATGCTCAAGACGCAATGTGATTTAAAAAGCTGTATTAACAACGTTTTGGATTTCAACAGCAGCTTCCACCCTAAGATATAAAATTATGCTTTGTAGCCACTAATGACTACAGCCTCCCAACACTCCTGTGAAAAAAACAGCCTGGTTAATCACGTTTTGTAGGTGGGAACACAGAAGTTGAAATCCAGGTCCCAGCTGAAGTCAAAGGGAAAATTCCCTTGATTTCAGTAGGGCCAGGATTCCACTGGCTGTGATTAGGAGGCTGAGTCTGCAAATCCTTACTCAGAGTCTGGCCATTACACAGACAAGCAGTCCATTGTAGCCGTGCACTCGCATAAACAAGACTTAGTGGGAACGGGTTCCCAGACCTACGTTTTTATTTTCAAAAGTGGTCACTGATTTGGGATGCCTGGCTTGAGACACTTGAAAAGGCTTTTTCACTGTCAGGGAACGTTCGTGCCTGAAATCCATCAGAACTGGACCTAAGGCAACACCTCCAAGAAGTCAATCTCGGTTTAGCAATCACTCTCATAAAAATTTGGCTGGTTTATGTTACTGTGAAAGGCCAAGAATAGCAGAATCAGGATTCCTTGTCCTTAGGACTGTATCTAAATTCTTTACATTTATCATTTAATTTGGGGATATTGGAAGCAAGTCTCAGGATGGTTATCCTTATCTACCATGAGTTGGAGTATTCTCCCACCGAGGCTGGTAGCTGGATCCCTAAACTGGAATATGCCCACAGAAACAAGTCACCATGAAGCAATCCAAGCAGAGGTGACTTGAGGTTTCTCAACGCTGCAATCAAAAATGTACCATGCAGCAACAATCCTCAGGTGCTGCTGTCCCCACATGGTTCCCAGACGGACAATGAGAGGTGGTAACAGGGACCTGGGGTGCAGAGGTGGGCTGAGGTGGGGACTGTGGGAGCACATGATTAGGGAAAGGGGCTTTAAAGGTTCATAGCACTGCAGAGGGAGCAGGAGGGTGGCTGAGGGAGGTGGATTTGCTTTACTTCTACATCAGAGCCCCCATGCCTTTACCGCAGCACATCTGAGCCTAGCCTGCCCTTGGTGGTTTCATCCCGCAATGAGGTCTACCTTCTGGTGGTCGCTGTTCTGCATGGGAGACCTGATGCCTGGCCCTCACAGCGCAGGAAGAACACCCCAAAAGCTGCAGAGACACGCGGTGCCCCCAGCGCAGTGCCCAGGAGCACACCTACACAGCATGGGGAGACATGTATGGGGCTTGGGCGGGGTGAATCCCTGGCAAGATGTGCAGATAGCACTGCTGCACCGTTGGGGCTGGGGCTGGTGAGCCACTTGGCAAGGCAGAGAGGCTCTGTGGTGCACCAAGCTTATCTGGACACCCCAGCAGGCACCCACTGAACATGGCCCCAGGTTTGGCTATTCAGAGCATTGCTGCATTGCAGCAGTTTGCTGTCAAGACCCTGCAGAACCAGGGGTGCAAGCAGGGCTTTATGATCTGGGGAGCCCAGAGCCAGTCTTGCTGCCCTCATCATCTTCATGCCTAGCAGCTACCTATTTCTAAAGCAAATTGTGATATATGGTGCAAACTTACAGCACATCAGCTAGTCTGCGGTAACTTGTGCTTGCGCTTGGCCCCGTGAGGTAGCTGTGGTAAGCCTTTGCATTAAATATGAAGTAGCTTAACTGTTAAAGAGCAAGGGCTGGACTGCCTTGCATCCACCGTGCAAGCTCACATTGTGGAGCAGCTGACGTGCTGCAAATTTGCACCTTAGCATTTCTTGTGGCAAGCTGTTCATGTGGCTAGACCCATGGAGAAAGCAGGTGAGCTGAAGTTGGGCTATTGAAATTCAGTAGGGCAGCAGCTCACTCACATTCACTCACACACAGGCATACACATATATATAGGGTTTCTTTCTGTGGATTCCTGCTTTCCAGGAGATTAAGGTCAGCCGAACCAAAGCTGACAGTGAAACTCTGCCAAAACTGGCAAATTGTACCTGCTTTAGGATTGAAGACAGACAAAAGTCAGTTATTGGCTCTGGTTTCTGGATCTCAATGAATAACTGTACTTGTTTCCCTAGCACCTTTACCTTGCAGATATCAGAGGGCCTCACGAAGTATTACAAGCACATTTTACGTGTGAATGCAACAGATTTAACACCCTTCCCTGTAACTCAGACCGCAGTCTGTTCTAGTGTTATTGTAATTTTCTTAAGGCCACACAGGGAGCAAGAACTGACGGTAGGAGGAGATCTTGGGTCCCCCGACCCCAGTCTGTGCTGTCCTGACACTCTCCAGTGGCTCCAACCTGGAGCTGAACCTGGATGAAGTTTCAGGTCTATTTTGCCTGGTCTGACTTTGCTATGCAAGTATTGCACAGGCAGCGAGGCTGGATTAATAGGGGCCATTTATGATGAACTGGCTAGAGACTGATTAGAAAGCAGCAATGGCAAAGAAATAAACAAGGAGCTGATGCAAGCGGCATGCTGACGAGCACCTCCATACCAAGGTGCTTAAACTAATCTCTCCCCAGGGAGTGTTTATTTTACATTGGAGTCCATTGGAAAAACAGGGGCCCCGAAAGCAGAGCTCTCTGACTGGGACTCTTTCATTTCTCCAACGAAGGTTCATGGGGACTTGGCCCATCGTATGCTGCACTGGGCTCACCTCTGGGGCACAAGGTCTGCACTGCAGCTCCTTGGCCGGGGGTGAGCTGAACGTGGGCTAGCCAGGGTGCTGCCATTGTGCCAACACTGGGCAGCAGCTCCGCTAGCCGTTAAATTAAAAACAAGAAGGTAAGCCCAGTAGATGTCCTCTCACAGATATTGGGTGCTCCAAACCCTGAGAGGCTCTAAAGATTTTAGGTATTGGAAGGGTGGCATGGTCTGGGCTGGTCGTAGGTGCTTCACTGCCCAATGGCAGGAAGCCCTGCCACACTATGATGAGGTTTCCAGTTCCCTGGGGTGGGGAGAGGTAGGAAGGGACCCTTTTCTGAATGTGTCTACATCCCCTTGCCATCCCTACAGGGAGCCAGAACTCTGAAGGAAGCTGTGGTGAATCACCCAACTAGAGCCTCCCTTTCTTTTGGCACTTCAATACCTAAGCCGGCTTCCTAAAGGAGGCATGTCCGCTCTCACGCACTGCTCCAGCAGTAGTGTCCTGAGAGGTGAAGCCTGTGGGCCCAGCTCATTGTCTTTCATGGCTGTCTTGTGGAATCAGGTCAGTTATATTTTCATGGCCTAGTTTAGACTCGTGGAGGTGAGCCACATTTAATAGATGCAGCTCGTCTTTTTGCCAGCTTCAAGCTGGGCTGTTATTTATGATGTTAGTCTGTTAACATAAACTTATTTATAAGGCCAAAGAATGTGAATCTTTTATGGGAGATGGAAAAGGTCCTTGGATCAGAATTGGTTTGGGTTTGCTGCTTCTTTCTTTCTCTCTCTCTTTTAGTAAGAAAAGATAAGAAAAGTTATCTACTTAAATGCTGAGCCAAGACTGAGATGCTGGAGAGCTAGGAGAATGACACCGAGTGCTTTCGTGAAGCCCCTCTGAGGATGATGAACACAAAGCACTGCACAGAGCCCAGCACTCCTATTTTGTTCTTTCTTGAATGTTGTTGATTTCCATGCATTTATGGAAATAGTGGACTTGGTGTTTTCACAGTGCATTCATCTCTGATATCTCTGAAATGTTGGCCCTGAGTTAGGGAAGTAGGCATGGGCAGGACCGTCAACTTCTCTCCCTCCTGCAAAATTATCCACCAAGCAAAAGGAAGAGCTGGAGTGTTTAAACCCCCTGAATGGTGGATTGCATGAGCTGTCGGTGCAACGGTCATAACCACATAACTTATCAGGTACTACCTTAATAACAATGCTTTTATTCAAGGATCTTCAGGTACTTAAAAAAAAAGAGTGAATTTGTGTCTGGGCACAACAGAGTTTATATTGCTCCTTATTCTAGTTGTATGTATTTCACTGCAGATGCGTAGCTTTTTCCAGGTTGCCCTGGTTCTGTTTGGGTGCTTAGCAGAAAATAATTGAAGGCTGGAGCACTGTCTCCTTAGATCCATCTTGAATGTTAATGCAGGGAGAGTTTTGTTCTTCACTCATTCAAAGATGTGCTTCCACCCAGGACTGTTGCAAATGCAAGCCCTCTCGTGATTTCATTATGCAGAGTTCTAGCATCAGGCCAAAGCTAAACTCTCTGAGGTAGAGATTTTCTGAAAGAACAGCTTCCTATCCAACAAGTGTGGCTTTATCACTATGAAATATTTTGCAGGAATGTGTCAACTCCTATGATGTTTTAAAAGATAAGAAGTTGAAACGAATAATTGCGATACTATGATTTTATTTTAGGAATGCTGAAACATTTTGTTACAGTAAGACAAAATCTTTCTTACCTTCAAAGATAAAAAGGTTTGCTATATCACTGGCATTATTTTATTTAGACTTTTAGGTTATATTAACAACTGTTAATGCTATGCTGATTGTTTTACATGTAATACTTAACAGACCTATGTTTGGTATCATTCAGATAAAATATCTTAATGGTGCTCATTCATTTTTTTTTAAATAATTTCCTTTCTGTGAGAAATATCTGCTTTTGGTTCCAGAAGAGAAAATAATCACAACACCAGGATTTCCCAAAGGATGGGAATTCTGGTCCATCACTATCATCACTATCATCACATGAGGGACTCTTGTTCATGACTAGAACATGTGGACTTGTTCCAAGTGCAGTACAGGCTCCAAAAGTCCCAAACCCCCAGAAGCTCCAAAAGCCCCAAGAGCTTGCAATCAAAGTAGAAGGCAAGGGTCACCAGATGGACAGAGACAGAGGGAGAACTGCAAAGAAACCAGGAGACACAACAGGTCAGCCTGATGGCAGCCGTCTCACTGGTTTCCTCTTCAGCTCAAACTCAGATCTTGCAGACCTGTCTTCTTTATGTTGTCTTTAACACTTTCATGTCTGGCCATGACCAAAGAAACTCTTATCTGACCATTTTGAAAGGACTGTGCACCTTAGGCCTGGGTCTTCCAAGGGTTCTGGATAGGATTTTGATTCACCTTTGCCTTCACCTCTGTGAGGTCAAGAAGCTGTTGATAAGAGATACGAGGCCCCACGTGCAATCTTCCCCCCTCACATGGCTTTTCTATGAGATGTGAGAGGTTAAGTCAGAAAAAGTATTACATACGTACTACTAATTAGTAGTAGTTGTTTGAAAAATGCCAGAATGATACACGTTTTTTATAAGTGGAAAGTTTGAACTAAAGATCTGTGTTTTATATAGATGGGGCATGCATGGCTGGCTAGTATCTAACCCATGACCAAAAGTTCTGGGCTCTCAGAGAAGATTGAGGATGTAGCATTGGTCAATACCATTAAACACTTTCATTTTCCTATGACAAATGACCATGGGGAACTAGAGATTGTGTTGCCTTACAAAACACAAAGGTAATTTTTATGCTTTTTTTCCCTAGAAGGGGTTATTATCAACATTATTTGAGCAACAGTGAACAAAAAAGCTTACGATGGAAGAAAACAAAAACGTGCTTTACAGTTGTGAAAGGCTCTTCGGAGAGCAACAGGGTTGATGCTGGCAGCATTGCCGACAGCATTGGACACTTGAGCAGGAAAATGTGAACTTTCTTAGTATGTGGGTGAGCCATGTCAAAAACCAATACAGACTGAGAATCGGAGAATATTCACTGGCGTTGTGTGTGTCTGGTTTGTCAAATGACATTTCTGCAGGTAACAGTAGATTTCTTTACTGAAACACTGTGCTACAGGAACAGACCCACATGTCTTAGCTGATAGTTCATTCCCAGGTGGGATCTTCTGAAGGGTGTCCTGTGGAAACGAGAAATGAAAACTCTGAATTTCACTGGGGTTGGCTTTGCTTCTGTGCGCAGGTTTCCCTTACAAGTTGATTTAAGGCTGATAAGTGGCGACACCAGACTGGATGTTTTTCTTCAGTATCTCTTAAGCTTTGGCCTAATGTCACTTCAGTGAGAGATCTATGTTTGTGAAGGCTTGAGTATCATAATCCAAAGAAAATACATCATGGTAAAGTCAGTTCCGGGGTTAACCAAGTTACCCAGTTAACCATGGGTATAGTCTATTGTGTAAAGAGACAGAGAGAAATGCATCCATCCACAAACTGGAACAGCTGCTGTTATTTTATTAAACAGCTGCATTCCGAATGCCAACAGAAGCTGCTGTTTGAGTGTTTTATTGGGATTAAATGCTAAGAATAAATTAAAGATTGCTTAATTTTAAATGTACTACAGCAACTTGGCAGGTTGGAAAAAATCAATTTCTCGCCAGAGATTTTCGTTAAGTCAGTTATGATGAGAAGATGAGGACTTCTGCATCTTTAGATCAACAAAAGGAATAAATTATTGCAATAGCTGGAGTTTAGAGCGCTTAGCCCTTGAAACACTTTTTAGTGGGGCAATAATATGTAGCCATCAGCTGACTTGAAAGTGCATTTTCATCAAGAAACCCGAAAAGCAGTTGAAGCTAATCTTGGCAATAAGGATTTCGTCTGTTTTATTGTGCATTGGTGCTTGGTTTGCATGCCATATCACTTGATCAGGAAAAGCTAGATGAGCAATGTAATTACATGCAAATGTTCCTCAGGATTGACGTTTCATTCTGTCAGACTGAAAAAAAAGATGTGTCTTGTTTTTCAGATGCGTTCATTAGAGAAATAGCACCTTTTTTTTTTTTTTAAGGGTTTGTTTTAGGGGATTCCGTCCTCTGAAAACCAAAATCAGCCCTGGAGATCTGCACATTTTCTTTGAATGAGTGCCTCCTCCAAAGAGCGTGTACATGCCAGCATTTGAAAGCAATTATCAGAGATATTTTAAGAGGAAATCAGGGACATGTTGCGGGAATGGAGGGAGATACTTCTCATTCCTCTTTACTTCTTGGGTTATGTTGCACAGACTGATCTCACACAGAATGAAATTCACCCCTGTGCAGAATGTCAGAACAAGGCGAATAGGTTTCACTTAAGCCTGAGGCTTAGATCAGAATTAAGTGGTGAGCAGGTCCAATGTCGGCCCTCTGCACAAGTGTGAATTTTATTAATCAAAGATGTTTCATTGTTCTGAACCAGCACTATCCCACTAACGCATTCAACACAACACTCAGACCTGTCTGAGTGGGTACAAGTTTTGAAAGCCAGGAGCATTAGATGGGGATGTCCTGTTGTCCCTTGTTACAAAGTCCAGTTTTGGAAAAGATTCAGATTTGCGATTTTCTTAAGTTGGGGTTACTCAAGCTGAAGTTGTGATTTGAGCTTTTGATTGCACTGTATTAAAAGCTACTTCAGTTCTTGCTCCTCATAGGAGGTATTCCTGCTCTTGGTCACATTTTTTTGTTGTTTTTCAGTCAAAACAGACTCTTCTCAGTCAAAACATATTCTTTACAGATATAAGAGGAGGATAATGGAGTTTTTGTTCTTTGTATTAAAGGATTATTTATAGAGGTTCATGCCCTATTTCACTGCTTTATAAGGAAAAAATTGGGGGGTTCAATTTTATTTCTTTCTCCCTTCTTATTTGTCACAGACATAAACGCATGGAGGCATGGGTACGAGAATACGACAGACATAAACGCATGGAGGCATGGGTACCAGAATACAGCTAAATATAATAATAAATTAATTTACAACTAATATCTGTTGCAGTGAAAGTTACTAGCTCAAACTACCTAGTAAGACTTCTTCAAGACTGTTTTTTAGTGAGCAATCATAGACTGTGCTAGTCTTTAAAGTTGAAGGTGGCTGTAAAGACTTCCTGTGTCTTTAGATTTACCGAGAAACTCTGTAAGGCAGAAGTGCAAGCATCAGCTCTTCTCTGGGAGAAGCTAAAGGGAATTAGATCAGCTACACAAGATGCAGCGCCAAGCCCCGTCGGCATGCCAGGATTCAGCCTTTCGGCTTGCAGCCATCTCTTTCTTAGCCACTGGCTGCACTGGAGCCTGTTGATGCTGCAAGCCTTGTAATTAAAATGCTCCCAAGCAGCTCCTCTGGGATCCAGATGTGACAAGGGAAAAACTCACACAACAGCATTCAAATCTGCCGTGTGGGACAGGAACCTTCCAGACCTCGGAGCTGACAGTCAGCCCCATCCCTGCTGGCTCTGCGGCCCCAGGATGCAAAAGCCCCCCCTCAGCAAGCAAAAGCCTCGGCTGGGAGCAGGAGCCTGAGCTGGCTCCTATGCAAGTGCAGCAAGTCGTGCCACCATGTCCCTGCCAGGACCACCTGGTGACCAGTGCCACCAGCATCACACAACGGAGGCAGAGCAGGGTCCCCACACCATGAATAAATGGGGGGGCCAGGCAGAGCCTTCATGGCTAGGGCCTGTGGCTGCCATCATTGGGGAAGCTCTGCCAGCATTAACAGTGGTGGGAGACTTTTGTCACTTGAGGTAAGTCCTAAAAAGCAGATAAGATTCACGGACAAGGAAGTTTCAGAACGAGCACCTCATGGCTTTGGCTACATCCCGCCCAAGCAGCTCTGTCCAATTTAGAGGCAACCAACCATGTGGAGAATCATGGGTTTGTGAGCGCTTTGATCTGCTCCCATCATGCTGATACACCTCCTGTCAGTCACCCCAGGTTGGGCTGGAAGGGCCAAATGTGATCTAGATAATGCTATTTTAAAAATATCTCCATTAGCTTCAGGAATAATAGCATGTGAATGAAGAAATCAGTTTCCCGTGGTGAAGCAAAGAGTTTTTCTGGGAAGTCAGGGTGAGGAGGAAGTAACCTCAATGAAGCAATTGATCAGGCCTAAGATAACAGGCATTTCAGTCTAGAGCACTTCCATTTGCTTTGTTAATTTGTCCTTATATCCAATAAAGAAATGGATAATTCAGCAATGAGTCATTATTAGGCATAATAAAGCCAAAAATACACTTGCAGGCAATTTTTAGGCAGTTAACAGTCATTTGGAATACTGTTCTCCCAGGAGATGCTCTCTCTATTTGTGTAATTTGTGGAAATCCCACTAGAAAAAAAAAAAAGAAACATTAAAAGTCTTTATGAGGCAAAATCCTCTGTAGGAAAACTGAAAATTTTCATTCTATTAGCATTGTTACTTTTTTCTATTGGCTTGTCCAGGCATATGTGCTACTTTTAAGACTGAACTTGCTAAAAGGCTGAACTATGTACCTTTAAGATAAACCACAGGGAATTAGTATCTAATCAAGCAATGGATTGTCTGAGTACTGTTTGTCCAAGCATTACACAGACAACATGTAACCTCTCAAGACATTTCTTCCCCCCCCCTTTAAAAGATTGTGATTTCTTTCAGTAGTCAAGCCCAAACATTTCATATGATCAAATTAAGAAAATGTGAGATTTTGTGCAACAGGGAGGAATAAAGAAGAATTGCTACACAGACAAATTGTTTTAAAGCTTTCTAGGGACTACACAATAGCCCTGGGATCCCTTGGGTAAAAATGAAATAGCTACACCTTAGGAATATAATGGAAAGATATTATCAACCATGGTTTACAGGGGATAGAAAGAGGATCCAGCTGGACTTCCCACAGAATACGTGAATAATCTATGAGAAAGACTGAGCCCATTAAGGGTAACTACACAGTATATGCTAAACCTTGATAGATGTTATACCCTATTGGAAGTCATCTACTTTTCTTTCTGGATAGCCTTTTAATTTATGTTTTAATATAATCTTTTAAAAATAATTCTGACTGTACTGGCACTTCTGACACACAGACTATTATTTCAAATCCTTTTATCAGCACATGTATCATTTTGTCTCATACTAGTAATAGGATGGGAGTCAAGGAATATCTATAATTTCACCTCATGCTTCTTAGTAATAATGGAGTTATGTGTTGCAATGAAATACTGTATAACTCACTATTCATCAAATGAGGCCGGGGTACTGAAGAAATTTGCTCAATGACTGTTTCATGCAAAGAACATAAACAGTCTTGGGATCAAGCCAAGGGCTCCTGTGGCTTACCGAGCTTCCAAACCTGTAGGCTGCAGTCCTGTCCCCTCTGGTATTTTCCTTCTGCCCCCATGAGCAGTGAATCTCTGCTACGTGGCTGGGGTTGGAGCACTACCCTACTGCACAGGGAACGTGCATTCACTATGCTGCAGGGTGAAAAGGAAAGCCAGTGAGGGTGCCCCAGGTCTTGGCCAGGCTCTTTCGTTGCTTACTGTGGCTGCAGATTATGGTGGGAGGTGGCATTGCAGCTACGACTGCTGCAATGAGCTGTGCTCAGTCTTCTGTGAGTGCCTCCAGGGAAGAGGTCTGCAGCGGTGGGTGCTGTGAGCGGGACATGTAGGATGGGGATGTCAGACTTACCCTGTTCCCCTTGCTTCCCCTGTTAAATCAACGCACACTGGTGCTGGCTGAAGCGCTTCTTGGCTCAATGTGTTGGCAGTGCTGGAGGACGTTCCCACAGTCCCATGTCTCTTCAGGCACTGGACAGGGCTTGAAGTGCACAAGAAAGGATTTGACCCAAGGACCTCTCCTGGATTTAATATTAATGTAGCTGAGCTGTTTTTTCTGTGTGTTTTTATTGCTACTTTCTGGCAGTACAGACTACAGATGCTAAGGACTCCTATTGCCTATGGCCTCCCAAATACCCAGTTATCCTCCTTTCCTCTTTTTTTTTGCACCCCTTTGAATTTGTAACCTGCTTTTCTGTACCTGCCCTTCCCCATCCAACCTCCCAGAACTCCCTAGCAGCCTTTCCCCTGCTCCAGCCCAGCACTGCAGATCCCCTCCTGCTCTTTGATTTTCCAGTACTCCATATTAATTCCAATTTTCACCATTTCCTAGGGCAGGGAAAATGTGGCCATAGAGCTCAGGTGGGGAGATGCTTCTTTATTCTGTAGGACAGTATCTCTATGTCCTGGTCAGGATGGGAGGACTAAGGTGAGGAGGAAACCATGTGGTGTGGTGGAGTCGTTGAGAATCAAACTCATCTAATGAGTCTCCATGTAAACTTGTGCAAGCTGTAACTTTTCTAAGACCCAAAACACAATCAAATTTGGGTGGGTTTCCATCTGCAGTGAAAAAAAGTAAACTTAAACAGCTTTCGCCAGTAAGAAGAGGCACAGGGTTATAAACCCCACCTCACTGTATCTGTTCCCAGGAAGGACCTAGCACAGCTTCCTGGAGGAGGAGTATCCAGCAATCCATTTACTACAAAGGGAAAAACAAGGTGTATCCTCCTAAGCCCATTCAGGGATCTGTTCCCAGGAAGGACCTAGCACAGCTTCCTGGAGGAGGAGTATCCAGCAATCCATTTACTACAAGCATTTACTACAATCCATTTACTACATACATTCAGGGAAATGGCTAGGTCATTTTGGTTGAACCTTCACACAAGAAAAGTCAGCACGAGGTGGGCATTTGTTGAATATAATCCACCCAAAACAGCTACATTTTGGGGAATCTAAAACCTACCAAAATCAGGGGTTTACAGTGAGAAGCTTAGCAAAATCTAGCTATTGGCTATACCAACTGTACCAGCAGCGTTGTATCTCGGTTCTCACAGATTTCATTAAAAGTCTTTGCTCTAGAAAGTCTTAAATCCAGTTGATCAGACTTACTAAAAAAAAAGCAGCAAAAAATCAGATCCGTGCAAGGTATTGAATATTCTCAGTAGGAATTAAAAGCCAGGGACTTGTGGCCAGCTCCCGGATTTGGTCTTTTTCAATAATCAGAGTTTGATCAAAGCTGACTTTCTAAACTGGTGCTTGAGAAGGAGCCTTTGCCCCATGATGTTGCTGAGGTATCTGTGAGGAAACGTATTGGTCATGTAATCTTAGCTTGCCCTCATTTCCAACTGACAAAACGTATTGAAAGACACTAAAAATATGTGGCACAGTTTCTTAAGACCTTGTTTCTTGGAGCTGATTGCTGTAGTTTCTACAGGCCTATTACACAGCTATGAATGAAGTCTGAGGGTTTCTTATTTAATCAAATGTAGGGCACATGATGGCCTGCAGAAATATGCTGGTGGTGGCTAGGTGGGAAACATAACGATTTATTGCTTTCGAAACTGATCCATGAAGCCCACCAGATGTGAACATTAGGGCAGAAACCTGCACCAGGGAATACAACATGATGCACTGCAAAAAGAAGTCGCTGTTGAAGTCAGTTGATGGACAGTGTGTTCTGGAGCTACGTGCAAGCTTTAAAACAGGTGCCAGCAAAAAGAAAAGAAAAGCCAGAATCCAGCTGACAAAGGCAACAGCAACTGGGCAATGAGACTACTGGTAACCTACAGGAGGAAAGGCAAAGGGCAGTAGAAAAATACTGATTTATTAGTGTGAAGTAGAAAGTACACGGGCCAGGTCAGAACCACTTGCTTTCCTGAGAAGTTTTAACTTGATTAGTCAATTATTTGCAGTGGGAGTAAATGTTTTAAGGCAGTGGATGAAAATACACTTGGATAAGAGAGTGTAGGTGGCCTTTCAGATTTGAGGAAAACCAAATAAATTGTGCTTCTGCTTGTTAGGACAAACTTTGTCGAAGCCGTGTGTAATGCACGCCCCTTTGGAGCAGGTAGGTGCTTGGCAGAAGGAAGACAGCGCCGAGGAACAGTTTCCTACCGACAGAAACTAGTATCTCCCAGTCAAGTAAGGCCTAAACCAATCAAAAAGTGTGAACCACAGATACCGGTGTATAATTCCAATCTTTGTACAGTAATAAGATTTCATGATTACTGCTTTGAAGGCTGCACTCTGGTCAAGCAAGATAAGTACTGGCAATTTCCCTGAGCCTGAATTCAGTGAGATATCACATGTCACTTTCAACGATGCTCCCTGTCTGCTGTGTCGAGATCAAAACCTGGACTAGAGTGTATCACACAGATCACATCGCTTGTTAGGTGATGGTGCAGTTAGGACAGCACAGTCTATTTCAATATCAGGAATATTCAGGTCTTGGACTTTTGTGGGTTTGCAGCTGTAATTGAAGCGAGGTTTTGAAGAAGTTGCAAAGACCAGATTTTTGCTTGGTGTAAATTGTCACAGGGTGGCAAGGATTCGTTCTACTTATATATGGCAGAAAGGTTTAAGGTGCAGGAGGAAACTGCCTTTGCAATATCAGTAAATAAATAGGTCAAGCCCATGTGGGCACTGCCCTGTGCTCCGCACCTTGAATGGTGCTTGGCTGCCAGCGAGGTCGAGGACCCTCTCCTTGTCATATTTTCAGTGGGGGCATGATGCAGAGCTGGATTTGGGATCAGACATGTCTGAATGCTCAAAGAACAAAGTTGTGTTTGAATGGCAACATGGGAGTAGGCACTTCAACAATAATCTGCTTACTCAATTCTGTGTTAAATCTCTGGAACATGACAGAAATCAGCCAGCATTACACACTTGTGAACCAAGCCTATTACCAGCAATGAGTTTAAAGACGTCCTACTATGAAAGGGGAGTCTCCTATAGTTAAAACTGTCTAAAAGCGTGCTCAGTTCCAGACTTTGCTGCAGCCTTCCAAGTAAAATGAGACAAGTTGCTTCAACTCTTTGTGTTACTTGGGTAAAACTGGGGTCTTACATCTTCCATTGTTTCTTGCTCTGGAGGAAGGGCAGCAGAAGCTTCTCTTATAATGCGGAGGAAAAGGGAATGATCTGGATTGAGACTGCTAGTTGTTGCCACGATACAAATAATGAGTACTTAAGCCTAATGAAAATGCTACTAAGTTCAGTTGCAATAAATTAGCACTAGTTATTGAAATGTTAGGAAGGTTTTTCTTTGCACTACAGTGATTAAAACAGATAAATAAGAAGCCAGACAATTTTTTGTGTGTGGTTACTGTGTCTTAGGGCTGCCTCTAATAGCCCCAGTGATCTTTCTATCGTTGTTAATGGATATTTAATTGGCATTTATTTCCATGGAATTTTTGTACCTTCAGATCATTACAGCACTGAGGGAATTTTATAGCCATGGGGATCAACATGGTCTCTCTAGAGGTTCTGTTTGATGAATGAAGTTGGAAAGAGTTGACGTATAGTTAGAGACCATTACCATTTAGAAACACTTACAGGAGTGAGAGGAATCCTTTTCAAAAGGATCTTCTTTGTCCTATCCTGGCTGCCAGTCATCTCTTAAAAAACAGTACGATAAATGCATCCAATCTTTTCTACTGATTTTAATTATCTTTCCTCAAAATTCTGTAAGTTTTTTTTTTTCATTTCAGAGCAGTGAAACTGAATGGAACCACCCATCTGTGGAGGAGATAACTATTGCATTTTTTCCCTATCTTTCCACAGTTTATAAGTGAAAACATTGATCACAGATAGAGAAGAAGAATAGCTGGGAAATGGCAGCACTGGCATGTGACTCAGGAGAGGTAAAAGCCATTCTTCTCCATGCCGCAGACTTCCTGTATGACCTTGGGAAGTTACCTGTTTCTCAGTGCAGAAGAAAAAAAATGGACTTTTTCTACTTTGCTAGGTAGAAGATCAAGTCAATACTTAAGATTTTGAATTAGCGATGTGTGCCATAAAATAACAAAGGCACAATAAATACAGTTTATCTTGTCCTGTGGCTTCTGCAATAGGATTACTCAAAATACTCACTGTATTTCACCCAGATTAATCTGTGTGGATGGGCTTTTGCCACCTATGTACAAGTTTGGTGTCTTTAATGTTTTAAAACATTTGAAATTGATAATGCAGCCTTTATGACAAATCTGTATCTTGATAATGCCATGTTTTGCCCCTTATTTAGCCTTCAGCTCTCCCTTGTTAATAGACTTGAGCCAGCTTGGCTGGGTCAACGTCTTTTCTCTTGATTGCTTCCTATCTTCAGAGGGCTTTCCATCTGTCTTTTCTAGTGGTTCCTGTCTTATTCATGGGTGCACGCTTGGGCATGTGCAAAGCCTACAGGAAGGACCTTGTCATGAGCAGCCACTTTGAAGCATCCCCCTGCTCCCCAGTACAGCTTTGCTTGACATGTAGTTAAGCATCGACTTCCACTTGGCAACTGTTTTTTGGTTTTTTGTTTTGTTTTGGTTTTGTTTTGGTTTGTTTTTTTTTTGTTGGCCCTGTGGGTGAGCACTCAAAGCAGATTTCCTTTCTTTTAATTGCTCCCAACCTGTACCACTCCCTGCAATTGGGCCTGAGGAAAGGTATTCAAGGCAGCAATCTCCAGCCTGTTAAAATTACCCATTCTTAAAATTATATTCATATTAACCCTCAGGTTCTCTGCACTGGGGTTGTTGTGTTTGAAAACCCACCACCTGATGTGAATTTTGCTATGTCAGGATGGGCTCCAAAGTCACTGTCTGCACTTATGTTTTAACTGTTAAAACACCAATGCATTATTATGAGGCTGAGAATGAATATGCTCACTACAATCTCTTTTCTCACCCCTAGTATCTACAATATTTCCTTGCTTTTCCTCTGCTTTTAGCTGAGACCCCCTCAGGTCTCTTCCTCTTCAGTGTATCCTCCACCAGGACCTGCAGTTTCTCTGTACTTCAAAAGCCACCATGCCTCCCCAGCAAATCTAACTCCTGAATCCCACCTGTGCTTCAGGCCATTTTAATTCTTAAACCACCGTGAGGGCAATCAATCTGGTTTGGCATTTCCTCCTTAGGCACAAAGGTCCCACATCAATACAGGGTGTTCTCTTCCTCTTCAGTGTATCCTCCACCAGGACCTGCAGTTTCTCTGTACTTCAAAAGCCACCATGCCTCCCCAGCAAATCTAACTCCTGAATCCCACCTGTGCTTCAGGCCATTTTAATTCTTAAACCACCGTGAGGGCAATCAATCTGGTTTGGCATTTCCTCCTTAGGCACAAAGGTCCCACATCAATACAGGGTGTGCTTTAGGCACGCAGGCTGGGCACGA
>NW_009216132.1:7062-20331 GCF_000690835.1 Fulmarus glacialis | reverse complement strand
AAGGACCGGTTTTACCTGGAAATCCTTCCTTGGGGGGGAAAACAAATCCATAGTTTTACAGTGTCCATGCCAAGGCATGGGACAGACAGCAGGGCTCAGGGCACAAGGTGGTAGGAGACCTGGAAACTACCTGTTTCTTTCTCAGAGATTGCAATGATAGCTACGTACAGGTTGCAATGGCAGGTATGTTACATACAGACATAATTTCACAGCCTGCTTTTAGAGCATACCTATACCACAGGTGGGGCAGAGAATTGCCCATGGCTCAGTTACATCTGTCTCCTCCTTTCTGCAGGAGTAATTTATCTGTTATTCCTTTGTGCAGTAGTGCCCACCCCATTGCACCGTTCCCTCCCCAGATCACAGACTGGAGCATCAGAGAAGCAGCATCCCCTGCACAGCTGGATCCCAGGCTGAGCAGAACCACGCAGTGGAAAGTCTCCCAGCAGCCCTGATCTAAGAAGACAAGACAAAATAGGGGCTAGGCCACAGGTGGCTGAACTAAATCTGCAAGAAACTAAAAACAGTCACTCAGGAAGGCTGCAAGAAGAAGAAATGAACCCAGCTCTGTGTCCTAACCACCACCAGAAGCTGTCCGTGCTCTTGACCCGTCTCCCCGCAGTTGGACAGGTCAGCTGGAAAGGGTCGTAAGTCACCTGTATCTTGCTTTGTGCGGTGCAACTTCTGTAGTGGAGGAATCATTCACAATACTTGATGCTTAGCTGCATAAACATTTGGTGTTCAGGGAGAGCTTAGTCAGTTGTGATGTGGAGCTCTGGAGGATGCACTGCTTCTGGCTTCCTGGATAGACAGGAGTCTTCTCATGAGGGAAGTCTTCGTTCTTACTCCTGGGACTGAGAAGAAGATAAAGGGGAAAAGGACACTTCATGTCCCTTCTCCGGTGCTGATCAGAAAGGATGCAGAAAACCATCTAGTCAGGTTTGAATGAAAAACATAAGCTGTACAGGCAGAGATACAAGGAAGAAAGATTTAAGTGGTTCTTTGCTAAAAATTATGTTCTTGTTTGTGGGATAAAATGGATTTTTAAAGAATCTGTTTAGAATTGGATGAATTATATAAGTATCCATTATGTAATTGAATAATAGCATAATCTTCCGTAATGACAGGCAGAAGCCTTCTAATGTTTGGGACAGGACTGCTATTTTCTTCTTACTTGGATATCTTTCAGATCCATTGTTATGTAGTTCTTTACATGATGTTTCCTTTCTTCCCTCTTTGAAATTCATCCATGCTAACTGGCTGTATTTACTCTATTATTATGCTTCCTTGAAAATGTCTTTTCTTTATTACTTACGTCTTGATAGCATTCCAAGCGTACCATGATGCGATGCTCTTTTTTCTTGCTATTGCAAGCTTGATCCAGTTCTTGTACCTCTACACCTGTTAGAGCTCACTCCAAATACGGGATAAAACTATCTCCATGCAAGGTGAAATACAGGTCTTTGAAGGACAAAGAAGAACTTTAGTGAGGCTGGTTATAGGCCTTATAGGGATTTTTCCCTTCAGTGGTTTGAAAGGACAAGAAAGACAACTCACGTGAGTAAGCACTTGCAAGTTCAGATCCTGAATAAAATACTCCATTGGTTTTTTAGTACACTTTGCTGCAAAGCTGGTTATATTTTTCTTTTAGACATGTTTTTGCTGGAAATTTTACTGCTAATGTGGGTTTTCTTGCTTCTTTTTTATTTTGTTTGTTCCTTGGTATAATGTGGCATAATGTCCAGATAAAAAAAAATCTTTCAGTGAATTACCAATATATTTAACACCGATGGCATTTTTCATCTTCCTTTCAAGCACTGGTATACGGAGTTCGTCTGTAGAAGGGCAGTCTTGCGGACAGGATTTATGGGGGGGATGCATCTCTTTTCGAAATTATGAAAAACATCTCATTTTATGAAAAACCCACAAACCCCTTGGGAAGCACAGAGGCTTTAATTTCAAAACTGAACTGCTTCTGTCCACTTTTCTTGGAAAATCTTCAAGGAGTCTCCAGATTTTCAATGTTGATGTTTGCAATCTCCTGTAAAAGAAAATACCCCTCCCCTCAGTTTTTTTAAACACTGAATTATATACATATTTGAATATTCACATTTCGGTGAATTGCTGACCACAATGACATTTCTGTGCCCTAGAAGAAATTATGAGCCTTTTTTTTCAACTTCTATTTCGCAAAACCGCATTAAACATTTTCTCAGAGCATTTGTTAATAACATAAGCAGGTTTATTCCACAATTGGGGATTTGTTTAGCCATAGGCTAAATTAGATTGGCCACATGTGGTGTTCAGAGTGCCACAGTGGGGTCCGTGTAACACCCTGTACGAGTAACACCGCGCTGCTGAAAAACGAGGGAGGGGGACGAGGGAGCGTTTAGAAGAGTCGATAATTTTGCAGTTTATCTGAGTTTCTGGTGGCAGCGGTGGTTGTTGTTGTTGTTGTTTTGAGTTGTGTGTACTACGTTTGAAGAGAAAACTAGGACTGGTTGGAGCCTTAATAAGAAATAAAAAAATTGGAGGTGAAAGGGCTCACTGATAAAAGAGCTGCTTTCATTTACTGCTCCAGGCATCTGCTGTAAAGGAGCCAAAGCGAATGTGCAAGCATCAGAGACAGTCACAGGAGGGAGGAGGCAACAGTCAGAGCTGTGAGTAACTGTACATAAACATAATTTAAATCAAAACAGCTGAATAACAATTTAGGACATAAAAGGAAAGAGAAAAGGTGGAATGAAGTAAAGAAAAACAAACCCCACAAATCGACCACAGTCAAACAAGAGAGGAACGCAGAGGAGCAGCAAATGGAAGACAAAAAATCAAGCAAAGCCATCAGGGTCCAGTGGTTCATTCCTGTGGTACCCTGCGGTTCCCAGCTCAATTACTCAATCAGGTCTCATGCTTTCCAGGCCAAGAGGAGCCCTGAAGTACCAAATCTCTCCTTCAGGCTTCTTGTCTGCAAACACAGGGCTCTTCACAGCTCAGCCTCCCCATACTCGCCTCTTTATGCTGACTTCTGTGCCACCTCCCAGCGCCTCTGCTCCGCCAGTGACCCTCAGTGCTCACTTCTGCTGCTGCCATCATTCCCACTTGCCTGGAGCCACTCGCACCCTTTCCGGACAGGTCCTCCTTTCCTCCAGAAGCCCTCCCCAAACATTGCTTGCTCCTGCTCGGCCCTTGCTGGTACCTGCCAGCTGGAGACAGCCAGTCCCCATGCATTATCACTCATCATCTTGCCATCTCAGGTCACTGCTGTTGTCTCTTTCCACGTTCACACAGCTCCTTTTACAAAGGGGTTTTCATCCACAATTAAGGCTCCTAAATCCTAACACAACAGCTGTTGATGCTCTACAGCTACCAAGGCCTTTGTGTCTTCTGCCTTTTCTCAGCCCAGTGTCACTGGCTGGTGTCCTTACAAACGAGTAAGTACAAATTTGGATTTTTTTAATCCTGTTAAATATTTGGCCTTGATGATACCATGTGGCAATGAGTACCACTGATGACTCAGTTTTAAATGTGTTTTCCTGACATTCTTATTAAATGGGGAGAGAAAGCAGAACATTGCCAGGTCGATGTGGCTAATGGAGAATGCTGTTGATGGGCTTCACAAAGACTAATTGCCCACTCCTTCAAATCCAAGAGATGCTGTTGTGATGAAACAAAGACCTGTCTTCGCTCAGTGACTGGAGAAGAATGGCAAGAGCAGAAGAAAACAGTAGGATAAAAGAGCGTCTCAAGCAAAGGCTGTTACCCCATACTTCTGCGGATGTTATTAAAGGCACTGCAGTAGACCTTTCGCGAAATGTCTCCCTGAGCCCAGTGCTGAAGCCTCCTTTGTGCCTGGAAGAATGAGGGTTTAAACCCTTTCCAAAATACTTGGGGTTTTGCTTTCTCATTAGTGCTAACTTAGCTTTGCTTGCGTATTGGGCATATTTCATCTCTCAGATTTGTGATATGAGAAAAAGCTAAAAACCAAAATAATCCTTCCTCTTTTATGAGAGAGACAGAGTTATTTCCCTCCCTGATCTATATGTCCAATTAGTCCATAAAAGTTCCTCTCTGCTAATTTGATATCCCGTTTTCCAGCTTTACCAACATCTGAGCCATCTGATGTGTGTGTGAGCATATAGTGGGATGAGGATGTGTGACAATATTTTTTCCACAGCAGAAATGTGTATATTTTTTCATGCATACATAATTAAAATGGTTGAAAGCGACTTTGATTAAGCTTTCTCAAGAATTCAAACTAATGTTAATCATATTTCAGGAGACACCATACAATAATATTTTCAGTTAAAAAAAGGAGACTGCTTAGGGAAAGCCACCATATTAGTAAAAAAAATAATACCAGCTTGTGACTGGAAATATTTTGCTGTCTTTTCTTTAGCCCATACTAAGAAGTGACCACTGTCAAGCAGTTACTAGGATAAATAATACATAATAGCAAGGCTAGAGAGAAATGAAGAGTCATAGACAAGGGAGGAGAATATTGTTTCATCTCAGAATTGAAATGAAGCAGAGGCCAAAATCAGCAGGGTGGGAAGTCTGTTCCAGATGGCAGGAGCTGCAGAAGCTATTGCACCAACAGTAGCCAGCTTGTAGGAAGAGGCAGAGAGAAATAATCGGGTTTCATCCAACAAAGTATCAGGTAATGTAAGAGGGGCACTAAGCAGTGCCAAAGCTCTGACTGATGCTTCCTGAAGGGGATAGTCCTGCAGTAATTGGGAGGGTCACTGTGACTCAGAAACTGTGCGCTGCAGGGGAGGCGGGGGAGGTAAGAGGGTTAACACTTTTTTCCTAGATGCAGCACTGAGTCATAAAGCCTTTTTCTTTTTCTTTTTCTTTTTTTTTTTTTTTTTGTCTCTTCTGTTAAGTAAAAATGATCTGGCATGTTCTTTTTCCAGAATATTTTGAAGAAGACATTTTGGAGAGGCATTTCACAGGGCCCCGCAGAAAGTCCCACGTCAGCTCGGCTCTTGCATCCGCAGGCGGGTCCCCCTCTCCCAGGACAGGCTCCCCGTGACCTCCCTGTCCTGCTGACGGCTGCGGGACACCACGGTCCTGCCCGCAGACCAATGGGACTGGAATAAAATGAAACGGAGGAGACAGGGTTTATTATCGGCATCCCTTCTTATGGAAGGGGGACAAAAAGAACTAAGTGAGGTGCCCAGAGTCACCCATAGACACGGTAGCGAGGATGGCAGCAGGGCACAGGTCCCTGCGGCTGCAGCCTGATATTCCAACTGTGGAGCCACATTTCCCCTCCACTGACCTATGGAGCAGGACTCACTCTTGGGACCCACAAGTAAAGGGGTCAAATCTGTAAAGGAAATTAGAAATTTCTTTTTTAAATTAAGAAAAAATTGCTTTACCTGGGTATATGCCCTCTTGTATCCTCTGTTCTTATATAGAAAATACCAAGAGTAATAAGAAGAACCCACACATCACACTGATTGCCAGCACATGGAGAACTTCTTCCCATGGTCCCTGATACACGGGTAAGAAATGCATCAAACCTGAGGTTTTCCAAGGTCCACGCTCCCAGACAGGCCGCAGCTGGCCATGCCGGCTCCTAAGGCTCTGAACCCAGCCCGACATTTCATAGGGATGGTCATCAACCAGCAGTTCATGGACAACCAATGTGTAAGTAGGGCTGATGCGGTGAGACCTTTCTCCACATTTGCCTCACACTGAGGACCCAGTTGGTCTTAAGATTTGTTTCTGAGGTTGAATTAGGGTGAGGTTTGGGCTGGAGCTGGTAATCCAAGAGTTCAGTGATATCAACTGCAAGATGTCAAAATCCTTCGTGTTCAGAAAGCCCCTCACTAGTACTTTGCCATGTTTCTGTCTCAGAAACCAGTCTGAATTTTGGAACCAAATCAGTTAAGTCATTTGGGGCTTGGTGATTTGACTTTGACTTCATATAATTTTAAAGACACTTGGATATAAACACTAGTTTTTAAAGATGCCAGGCCTAACAGTTGGTTTAAAAACTGAACAATAAACACACTTATTAACTTGTCACAGAAGATACACACATTGAATCTGCATTAGTTATTTGGCAGCATCATGAATACTTTCCTCAAACTGATTTGATGACTAAACACTGTTTAGAATAGCAACCAATCCTGCTGAGAAAAATGTAACTTTTAGGGCTAACAGTTTCTTACTGTTCACATTCCTCCCTGAAATTCTGCTCAGCTTTTGGTCTAAATTCTTCATGGCAAAAAATTTAAATGAAAAATGCATTTTGGGGCGATACCTAGATCTTCCAAGGCTCTGCTGTTTTTTTTTGTTCTTGTTGGTTTTTTTAGGTCTAAAAATTATTCTTATTTTTGATTATATACTCAAATCACCTAATAAAAAATGTAAGTTTTGTCCAGTTCAAGCAGATTTAAACAGTTCAAGAATAATACTTTTTGACTAATTGGTCAATTAAAAGTATAATTTTTCTGATGCCCAACAGGAAGAACTAGAACAAAAGTTCAAAATGTTCAATGAGCTGAAAAATCTGTTTTGTACCAGCTCTGTTGATCAACCTTTACAACCAGTCTCACCCCAGTGAACTGAACAGCGCACTGTCTTCTTAAAAGGCCAGCAGTTTTCCAAGCAGATTTTTTGCATGTCACCCCCAATTTAGAAAGCAAGCAAACATGCAGCTGATACCAGTTTTTGACCAAAGCATCTGTAGGAAAGAAGCAGAAACCTTGCTGCTCTTGATCAGACATATTTTCAAGGCCGCAGTGTATTTTTCAATAGCTGTGTTGAGTTTAGTGCTGCCATCTCGGGGAAATCTGAGAGGAACAAGGTTATTTAAGAAAAAATTAGAAACAGCAACCACTATTTTTTGGCAAAATGTGACGATAAACAAACAGAAAAGGTCAAAAGATAAATCATAGTTGCTGAAGGGACCTCCAAGACTTTACAGGCTTTTCTACTTACCATTTACCTCCTCAGCTCTGCCTTCTTTTGCCAAAAATGATACTTTGCTGATTTATTTTTTTACTGTTGTGGGCAGGAGGTCTATAAATTGATCTTTGTAAGTCCTGGTAGAATATCTATATTATATCCTGTAGGTATTTCTAGGTTTGTGTAAAGTAGCAGTGCAGTCCACCTTGACAAACAAATATCCCTGAAACCTACAGGTGATGCCACTGAATTTCTAATCACTGAATGAGTGACAAATCTTTGAAGAGAAATAGGACTGATGGCACCAGGTGACACACTGAAAAGGGCTTCTAAGCAGAGCTCTGCACACAGGGGCTGGGTGCATCCGCTCCTCTTTTTTTGAATCGCTGGCTGATTTGAACAACATTGTTTCAGGCTAGCCTGAAAGAAACATTTATCCTTCCTGTAGCCCCCAAATTAATCAGAAAAACCAAACCATAGGAGGAATTCATTTCAGGTTGGGAAAAAAAAAATGTAATTCTGTTTCAACTGTTATTGTTGTTTTTCATCCCCTCAAAAGGGAAATTTAATTCAATTTCCAAATTAACTGTTCTTTCAAAATGAAAAATCCAAACATTTACTTCAGGAATGTCAAAGGGAAATGTATTAAACATCCATTTATAAGTTGGCTTTGGATGATCTGCTGAACTTAACCTTGATTCACAAGGACCTTTGCTTGGCTTGGAAAGGAGCTCTTTTCATCCCGTTGTGCAGAGCGCTCCTCTCGGAGCTGCTCCGGCATGGGGAGAGGTGGTGGGCATGCTGAAATGTCAGGCTGGGCTCAGCCTGACGCTCGGTGCCATCTCCTGCTCACCCGCAAATGGTGATTGATGGCACGCGTCAGGTGTCAGGGGACACAAACCGGGTGAGTATTCGGTGACAAGCATGTGGCCAGGCATGGCAGTCCTGGAGCATTCCTCTGCAGTCACCAACCACAGCACCTGTTGTGATGTCCCTCCTTGGCTCACAGTGTCCCTCCTTGGCTCCTGATGTCCCTCCTTGGCTCTCCTTCGCCCCACGCTGGGCCCCAGGAGCTCCAGTTTTTTAGGACACGATGATGCAATGCAAGATCCCTCCATCGGCTGACTTAACCCCTCATCTTGCAGGACAGCTCTCTTCACCTGCTCATGGATGACTCTTTTGCAAACGGGCTTCTGACATTTGTCCCATACAAAACATGAGAAGAACCACCCGAAAGGAACAAATTTTGCCCTGACCAACTCTTCTAGGATGAAACTCAAGGCAAAGAGGTGGCTCTATCTACCTGTCAGCCTCCACCCCCTGCCACACACTTTTTACTGTTGACTATCCTATTTTTTGTCATGCGCTCTGCTTGTTGTCTGAGACGAGATGAAAGATTTTTAATAGTGATGGCATACAGCTCTAGAGACAAAAGGGTCTATTCTTTTCTTATCTTGGATGTGTTAAAAACACTCTACCTTCATCCTGCTACATTCAAAAGGAGACAAAAAGTGAAATGAAGTGAACAATTTTTCAGCACCATTAATAAAACAACCCCAAATGATATAAAATAGCCTTATTTCACATGACAAACACTGTACCCATGAGCTTTGGCTTCTCTCATGAAGAGAGAGAGAGAAAACCTTCAGAACTTTTTCTGGGCTCTCAAACTTCCAGCGTGGTTCGTAGGGGCTGTAATTTAGCCCCAGGCATTTGAGAATCTACTTTGTGTGTTTTGGCAATGACATGAAAATGCAGCGAGAACTGTACATCTTGCAGTTGTACGCTGAGCTAGGCGATCTGAGGGGCCTGTCTATAATAGAGGAATCATCTTTTCTTCAATGAAGTGCGACTATTGTTGTGATCTTCAATAAAGGATATAATGGATGCATTCATGTGGTGGCTGTTGTTTGTGTGTCATTCTTTCAGCGTACGGCTAAGCGCACAAGAGTCTTTTAAACTCTTCTCTACTCAGATCCAGTAGTGCTAGCATTTTGTGCCAAACTAGGTTGGTTTTCCCCCTGCAAGCTTCTTTTCCTATTATTTTTGGATAAAGCCAATTGACCGTGAAATACCTCTTTATTGCAAAACGATATCTCCAAGCCCTCACTGTGGGATGACGGGTTAAAACAGCAGTGTAATGCACATTTGCGTGGAGGTGCTGTTGGTATAAATATCCACCTTTCTAAAATTAGTCGCTTTGGCCCATTGTAGGCACGTTAAGAAACTGATACTCATCGGGGGTCATAAGCAATATTCAAAGCTGCGTTTGCTTCTGGGTGCCATAGTCATTACAATAGCCCTTTTTCATATAAGAAGTCCGAACTGAAGTTAGGCCTTTCATGTGAGTAAACAGCATTCTCAGGCCTTCATAGGGTGACCTGAAAAAAGTTATTTCCTTCTGTTTGATTACAGCATGGGGCAGGGGAGAGATTTTCAAAGACAAAAGGCGACGGTTGTGCCTGGAAAGGCAGAAATTTGCATAAATCCATAAGTAATGGCACAAAGAAAGAACATTTTAGCATGCAACATGCATGTGCACTTAACTTATCACAGATGCAATCACTAACGTGTGGTCAGATAGTTGGCTCGGGATGAGGGGCGAGGCTTTGAGGAAGGGTGCTGAGCAAGAGCGCAGTCAGCAGCTGGAAATGCACAGGATGAGGCTCACATGGGCCATGAGAGGATGCTCATTTTTCAACCATACAACAACAACACTTTTAGAAGAAGGGTGGGGGAGGAAATGTTACCTTGAATCTGCTCTAAAGAACTTACTTGAATCAATAGGCCTACATTTAAATAAGTTTAGATGTAATTATCCGTTACAAATCTGGTTTTATGCCTTGTTAGCCGGAGATCCTAGGCACTTTTATTTAAAATTTGTACCAATCTCAACCTCATTTAACTACACAATGGGAACAGTTTAGGGGAAGAAAAAAAAAAAAGAAAAACACAAAACCTTCCAACAACAGCTTTTCTTTTTAGGCAAGTTGAAAAGGATGAGCACCTAGCAAGGTTTTTTCTCAAGTCACTTTTTAAAGATTGTTATTATCTTTTCATATTAAAGTTAACATTACCATATGCTGTTGAGCTTTTGTTGATGGTAATGCTTAAAGTGGGATGTTGTTTCCTTTGGAGATTCTTACTGCCAGTCATTAATTTACATTTTTTTGAAATCGTACAGCGAGTGCTTTGTTGATGCCTGTTTTCATTTTGTTTCTCTCTCTTTTCAGGTCACACATGAGGAGTTTTTTCAAACGGCAAGTTAAGGCGATGGAATGAAATCAGTGACATCTGCCACTCATGCTCTCTCTCTCCATCCTGCTTACCCATAGCCCCCCTTTTTTCCTTTTCTTTTTGTAATGCTCCTGGTTTTCATCCCATTCAATGGCCACCCCCCATTCTGCCCCCCACCCCCCAGTTTCTCCAGTAATTACTCTGGGGAATGCATTTGAATCTGAATCTCTTTCTCTCCTTCATTCTTTGGCCCTTTTTGGCTGTTGGTTTGGGGATGTCTTAATGTTCCCATTTGAACTGAGATGTCTCCCTTCATAAACTTCAGTCATGTCCATTTTTATTTTGTCTCTGAGGAAATCAAAGATCATGTCATGAAAATGAAGTGTCCAGCAGTTAACGTGATCTCATGCTGATTGTAACAGGCTTCGAGGAATTGTCCTACTCTGTGCTTTTGGTTTCCTATTGTGGTTGACCATCTCCATAACAATCTAAATAAATGAAATCTAATTAAAAAGAAAAAGGACACAACTGCCTCCCCACTCCCTCTTTAAAAGCTGAATGAATAACATTGAATCCTCTCCAGTAGGAAATTTATGAGGCTGAGAGTTAGGGTCCTGATCCTGAAATCTTTACTCATGCACTAATCCTCACACACTTGATTTATCCTTTCAGCTTCAGTTCGCACAATGACTCATAAAAATAAGTGATGTAGGATTGGGCCCTTCAGAAACTTGCAATGACGCAGTTTTCCCCAGTGTTTTCTTTCATTATTGTGATTTTTAACTACTGACTATGCAGGCAGAGAAAATATACTTTTTTCAATCCTTACTCCAGTAAGTAAAGAGTAGTAACTTGTCACAGAAGCATTTGATCCAACAAGCATACAGGTATACGTTTTAGATTTCTTCAGTAATAGACTTGTCTCTCCTGTATCAGATTAGGACCGTTGCCAAATGGGATCATCCCATTGTATTACAGCATGGATGTTCCCCATTACAATGCTTTGAACTATCTATTTAGGACAAGATTCCAAAAAAAAAAAAAAAAAAAAAAGAAAAAAAGAAAAAAAGAAAAGGAAACCTGGATGCTTGCTTGCTAGTATTGCGAACTGTTTGCAATAAAGATCACCACCAAAAAGGAAACAAAGGAAATTCTAGACTACAGTAAAGCCTGATCTGTTTAGTATATGCCCTTAAAACTTAATGTGCACGGTTAGGATGCAGTTAAGTGAAGTGCTCTGTCACTAAAACTTGGATTGAAGCAGCACTGCTGTAAAGTTTCTTTCCTGATGTCATTTTAAAGTGAGAAGAGGAAAGAAGAGAAACAAATTGACACGTACTGTGATAAATTCCTGTAATGGATTAGAAACAGTGCATTGCTGACACTGAAGTCAGAAGAACAGAACGGTTTGGGAAATGGTTCAGAGATGCTGGCTCTGGTTATTTCTTCCAGTGGAGTAATAAGAATGCTGGAAACTTGCCTTGTGTGTGTGTGATCTGGACTCAAGTCCCTCTGGAAATGCATTAAAAAAAGGGAGGTCTCGTTGCTAAAGGGTATTGTTTGGAAAATTATACAAAACAACAACCAGCAAAAGAAACCGCTTTTGTAGATGATGGGAAATATCAAGAATGGATAAAGTTATTCACACTAGGCTGAATTCTCATGTCTGTCTTCCTATCTAAGAGTGAATAAGAAGTAAAGACAACTTAGGATTTGTTCTGTTCCTGCCTCCCCAGGTACTCAGCCCAGGAGGTCCTGTCAGGACTTTGTAAAGGCCAGTTTTGTGGACCATCGGAGAGCCAGAAGACTGCTTGTTGACTGGTTGGAATCACATTTATTATGTTTTCGTATTCTTCTGTTTTGGGTAGTACATTTTGGTATATTTAGGAGGTTACCCTCCAACATCTGGGATTCATTTTCACACCAAATGATGGAAAGACAACCCTCAATTACACCACTGAATCCCACCCCACTGTTGGAAACAGCACGTCCACATGCGTGTGCCCCACTTACTGCCCCATCGGGGGCAACCTGCCGAGACGCTCTCCTTCTTTGCGGCCCCTTCTGCTGGGGCAGCTCTTCCCCGGGGCTTCCCCATGTGAAGGAATCCGACTTCCCCGGCTCTCTGCCCCCCGAGCAGCTCCTGTCCTACAGGAAAATGCACTTTTCTGCCCCCCTCCCTGCTCGCCCTGACTTGGGAGGAGATTTTGGAGGCTGGTGTATCATTGCTTCCTCCTCGCCCCCCCTCCAGTGCATCACACCCCCCTCCGTGAGGGGATTAGAAAGAACTGTTGCTTTGGTTGCATTAAAATACATACATTTTGCCCCAAACTAACAACGTGTTGCAAAACAGGAGGTAGCAATGGGAAGGAGGAAGAGAGGGCTTTTCCAGAGAAAAGTCTGGCTGGTGGGTCTTAATGGAGGTGTAAAACTATACAAGTGTGAAATGTTGTTATTATTATTTATGAACTACCCTGCACTCTATCTGACACTGCTTGAGATATCATTTTACTGGCACATGCAAAGCAATGCAATTCTTTGGCTTCCTTCCCTGCTGTAAGCGTACCCACACCCCAGCCTGAATGGGGCATTCGGGGACCTGTTTCCAGCATGTGGATCTCAGTGACCAAAACATAAAACGAGAGATCAGAGGTCTGCTTTGAACAGGGGCAGCATGCAAAGCAGTATTCCTGGTGAGGGATTTTTAGGGTGGTTTATAACCAGGGAAAGTTTGGCATGCAAGCTACACACTAGAACACACACATGATAATGATGGAGCATGATAGAGCATTAAGACACCATCACTGGAAAAGCAACACATACTTTCATACATGTAACATGTCCAATAAAAAGAACCACTTCAAAATAATCCTCCGAGCAATTTGTACCCTCTGCTATCATGCTAACGTAACCACCAAACTGGGGGCAGAAGGGAAGGGGAAAAGTCCAATGCCAGTGGCAGGCAGAAAATGAAACTGTTGAGAATCAGAACAGATGAACATCAGAGCAAAAGCAGGACCACGGTGAGGGGGCCCCATGGGGCAGGGGAGAAGGGGAATGCCAGGGTAAAAGCACTCTGGGCTAATGTTGCTTTCGCATTACCGTCATGCATGT
>NW_009216132.1:0-7031 GCF_000690835.1 Fulmarus glacialis | reverse complement strand
CTGAACCATGGGAAGCCGGAGCACTCAGACAACCCATGTGCTACTCATGGGGGATTCCCAACTGGCAGCGGAAATTTCGGTTCCAGAAGGTGGTCTTTCAGGGCTGGCGGCACTGGGTCTCTGTGACAGCCAAGGGTCTGAACAGCAGTCCCCTTCCACCCATGGCCATATGTCCTGGCTTCTGTAAATTAGAAGGGGTTGCCTGCTCCCCGCTGACCTGGGAATGGTTTCCCTTAGATCTGGTGTCTCTAGCAGCAATGACTTAAGTACTTTTAGTGAAGGAACCATTCCGATGATCCCTACTTTCTCCAATTTGGCAGTATAGAGGAGCTGTCATCAGGATTCGTCTAACCTACTATTGTTCACTCCCTCCCCCTTCAAAATAGTATGATTTCCTGCTGCTTTCCTGTGAGTTAAATACCAAGGATTTAGGATGAGCAGAGCAGCAAATCATCTGTTGGCTCTTGCTTCCTCTCTCTCTCTCTCCAAGCAGCATTTCCTCCAGCACTGATTTATATTTGGTTCCACAGGAAGAGAAGCCGCCAAGGGAGGTTTCAGCCTTTGACACCGCAGTCACCAGAGACCCGGAGCTGAGCTCATGCCTTGCAAGAGCAGCTGCATGGATGCCCAGAGAAACCCAGCCTACCTCTCTGTCCTCACTCCCATCCTGGTTCTTGAGGACTTTGGTGTTTTGTGCCCACTGATCGTCCTGATGGATGGGAAGTAAAGCCATGAATGTCACTTGGCAGTGCATCTTTCTCCCCTGGCCTGTTCCAACTGGGAACCCGTGGTGTGCGTGAGTGCCCAAGGCACTGCTACCATATGATGGTGCCTACAGAGATGCAAAGCTCTAAAACCAAACCCTTTGCCTCTGGCTACAGTGGCTGAATGCAGAGCCTGGGAGCTCTGAGTTTTTTTCCAGACTCTGCCATTACCTCCAACACTGGTCATGCCAAAGTATCTCTTATGCTGAGCTTCCTAACTGACCTGTGCTGTGTGAAAAAACCTTTGAGATCTTCAAACAGAAGGTGCTTAAGAATAACAAGTTGCTCTTAATTGAATGTGGCCTCCTGAATAGAGCACAGTTGAGCTCAGATTGCATCCCTAGTTTTAAGAGGAGCCCTGGGCATTTGGGAAGGGATGTTGCTTTTTCCGTCAGTGGTGACTAATGACCTTGCCACCAAAGAAGTGGTTTCGATTTGTCTATCCAAGCAGATAACCACAGCATTACATATGTTGATCATGCTCTTTTATTTTGATGAGGTGATGCAACTAGCCAGCTGACAGATTGCTAGCGCATCTGCCCAAGGTTTGGATGGAACAGGTAGGTGACTAGCAGGGGTGGGCCAGCTGCAGCTTTTGATTTTCATGCAGGGCTTGCATGGCTCCCACCCTGAGGCTATCGCAGGTGACCCACAAAGGGCTGTGATGGCCCAGGAGATGTTTGGCGGGTGACGAGCAGCTTTGAAATGACTGTGAAACGGTTGCTGCCAGCCCCGATTGCTCTACAATACTCTCTGGTAGCACTGCCATCACCTGCCTTTGGGGTCATCTTCCCTCCCTGAAGCATCATCTCCCCTGGGTCCCCCACCAGCTGTGGGATGTGCCCCACTGGCTTGGCTGTATAGTACGAGATTGCTGAGTAAGCAGCTCAAACTGGCTTTTGTTCATCTTTTTAATGGCTCTCCCCCACATGTCACGCTGGTCAGGAAAAGACTCCATTGATTAGCTCAGCCTTCAAGCTGAAAACCTTCAAGCTTTTGACTTGATGGTTTTCAGCCAAGTATTTCACCTAACAGAGCTCTGGGTAGGGTACGTGGATACTTCTGCTTGTCTGCTCCGACAGGTGGTCTTGGAAAAAACTAGATTTCCTAGCTGAACTTTTATTCTGACTTTAAAAAAAAAAAGAGTCAGTCTTAACTTGACTCTCGTAGGGTCTGTTTTATTTCAATAGGGAAACAACTTACTAATTAGGGTAAGACTCTTTAAGAAAATATGTTTTCTATTCCACTGATAGTCAGTTACAAGCGATAACACTGTTAAATGTAGTGCCTAATAAATCTAGAAAAACTACCCAATAAATGTAAGTAATAACAATGATTAACAATAAATTAAATGCAGAGAACTAGGAATGTACCACATTATTTTTAACTAGTCTGGTCCATCGGGTTCTTATTATTCAGTTTGTCCTCCACACCTGGAGTTTATTAGAGTGTAATACAAACTAAACAGTCCCTCAGAGAGGCCATTGGAAGGGCTTAGTATAAAACAATATACAAGTTTAATAGTGGTAACTGACCTTTTTTTCTTTTGCAAAAAAGTATCTCGGTAACTTGATTCGTAAGGAAATGTAATGCTTTTTTACATAATCCTAATGGGTAATTTTCTTTTTTTGCTTAATTTAGATTATTTTTATTCACAAGACAGCAAGACCTATGGCCAACAGTCAGTGATCTCCTATTCTTCCAGATATAAAATAGTTACTCAAGAGTATTTTTCTTTCTTCACCCATTTAAAGATCAAGCAAGCAAAAGGGTTAATGCTGTAAGCTCTACAAATGATGAAAGTGTACAGTTCGAAATGGCTAAACTTCACCACATTCATGCCTGGCTAAAGGTTTCAAGCAGCTTAAAGTTCAGGGTTGTTCGGACTCCAGTGGCTTTTGTTTGGCACAGTGCAGAGATAAGGTTCATTTGCTGCAATATGAATCCAGGCCTGACCTTTAAACACCTCTAAAGTTGGACCAGGGGCGTTGGCTCAAATCAATGTATTTTTTTTTAATATACACACATGAGTAACAACCAAATATTCATAATGATGCATGTTGCTTGTAGCTGGAATTTTTAGTTAGTTTTCCTTCAGGTTTTCATTTGAAAATGTTGGAAAATTATCATTTATCATGTCTTTTTCTTTCTTTCTTCCTCCTCCTCCCTCCCACTTCTCTTTTGAAACCACAAGCTATGGGCAATAGTAAATCCGCAAGACAAAAGATTCTTTTCTAATTTATTTCCCTGAATTTCCATTGTTACACTTATGCCATCTAATGGACTACAGTGTTTTTCTGTCCTGTTCCCACTTTTTCAAATAAAATATAGTTTAAAGTTTCTGAGGTTTTAAACTGCTTTTAAAACTTAAAAATAGCTGTAGGAAAGAGGCATTTTCCTTACACAATGACCTGTAATATTCTGCACTCTGAGTATCCAGTATTGCACTACCACTGCACACATACCAAACCCGTACGTCGTTTAAGACGAAAAATCCCTTTGTTTAGATGCCTTTACATTCTCTAAACCAGAATTACAGACATTGACACTGAAAATTAGCCCATAAAAACCACAAAAACTAGCTCAGAAACAATTACAGGAGAACATTAAATTCAGTGCTGTTCAGAGGTGCAAATAAGTCAACTAACATGGAATTTGGAGCAGGGACAGGAATATTTCTTTATAGTCTACATTATCTTCAGACCTACTCATCTTGCAGGATTGGCTCCAATTCTTACTCACTCAAATAGTGATGCCAAAAACCACATACAGCTTGTTCACTGTAAGCCTTCATTTTATAATCAAAACCATTTTTATTTTGATTCACTCCCCCTTCATTTTAAGGGATGAGAAACTATTCCTTGTTTCTGCAAAGATCATCTTTGCTTCAAACACAGACTTGTTCATTTGCTTGATCAAATGACCAGGCAAACACTACAAAAATAACTAATATTTTGAAACAAATGAAGGACAAGTACAATTGCCAATGATTTTTCAGGTGGGTTCTTGTTTTGTTTTGGTTTGGGGTTTTTTTTTCCTAACTATCTCTGGCAGGAAAAAAACCTCAGAAGGAGTAATATTTCTGGATCTTTTTGCAAAAACAGCCAGGAAAAATGGAATTTGCTGTTGCACTGAAAGGATTTAACTTAATGGATTATAAAGCCATTGGCCAATAAAGTTGGATCCGTGGTTCCAGTTCTTTATGTGTGATCTGGTCCATATTCCTAAAAAGTTATAGTTTGAAAACTAAAAAGGCACCACAGACCCCGTGGTGCTATGTTTTGGTGAAAAGCCAAATCCAAGGTGCTGTCACGTGGGGAATACGTGCTCAGACAGGTTGTGCTCGGGGGAGCAGGCGGTCAAAGGCAGGACTGTCCCTGGCCTCCCAAAAAGGTTTCGATGGCCAGCAGGTTTTCTTGGCTTATGGATGTGCTGCTCTGCTACTGCCTGTCCATCATGTGAATGTGTTGGGTTTGCAGAATGTTTTGGGCTGTCCTGGCCATGGGGGAACAGGGGGTCCCCACGATGGGTGTGGTGCTCACTGCTTTTTGTGGGCCAGGAGACAACAAGCATGGCTGACTCTCGCCAAAATGATTTGGTCCTTAGTACCGCGGCTTCAGCCGGGATGCCCACTGTGGGCCTTCCTGACGTTAATGAAAAATTCACCAAAACCAGGAGAAACTTGAAGGCTCCTTGTTGCTTTTGCTGTCGCTTTTCCTACCAATGGGGAAAACATGCTGGTTTTGTAGTACATGGATCTGCTCTCATTTACACTGATGTACCTTTATTTAAAGAGGAAATCCTGGGTTACTCTGACTTAAGGTCAGCCCCTGGGAGCCGTCCTGAGTTGTTTTAACAAAGCTGTGTTCTCCAGGCTATCATTTACATAACCAGATGTCTGTCCTGCTTGATCCGTGCCCTCATCAATATGCTTAGTGCGAGTGTTATTTGATTTGATTTATTCTGCTTTCTTTGGAATCATAGATTGATCCAACATAAAAATTCCTGGGGAAATCAGGCAGTTTCTGTGTAGCACTTGATTTTCACTGCACTGCAGCCCCCTAAAAACTGTAGTCTGAGAGGAAAAGGTACAGAGGCTGAGAATCAAAGCAGAAGGCTTCCACAATAAGCTGAGACTCAAATAAAAATGCATAGACATAGGTAATGATGGCTTGGAGAGGAACCGTTCTTTGCAATTGAATGTATCGAGCATCCAAACAAACAGTAGATTGTTTTTTGGATTTCTTTTTTCCTTTTTTACATAACGTATCTTTTGGGAGTCAAAGCCCTATACATAATTAAGGAAGTTTCTTTTTCAGCCAGACGCATTGTGATGTGTGCTCTCTAAACAAAATAAATAACTATTACAATATGAGAACCGCAGGATCATTTTATCCCTCCCCCTCTCCTCCGCTTTGAGTTTGCTTTATGGAAAATCAGACGCCATATCCACTGCCTCCTAAGAGCAGCACTGTGATCTTGCAGACTCCTGCATCATGGGAGCCCAGGCGCTGGCAAACAGGCAGCAGTGTAGACCATCTCTGGAAGGAACAAAGAGTGCATGGAGATGGGAGGGCGGGCTGGGAACCAGGGAGCCAGAGCATCCCTGGGTGCCCTCCATCCCAGTCTGTGTATTGGCATAGAAATGATTTCTCCTTATTGATTCCTGCCCTCGTTCATGTGCATGTCCCATGAGGACGCTTTTGCTCTGCTCGTGTTTATGCTTTTCTTTGTCCGGGGCTTGGGGATCTATTGGAGAAAAGTGATACCCAGGAATGAAATGTCATTATGGTGTGACTGTATTGGTATTTAAGAGGCATAAGCATGATAGGATCTGTCTCACAGACAAAATCCTACCCTGGTCAAGGACCTCTTATGCCCAAAGTGCTCCTTGAAATCACTGGCCCTCAGAAAGCATTTTAATGGTGCAAGCAAGAGGCTCTGATAGAGGGTAGCAGTACCCACACCAGTAAGGAGAAAAATAAGTGCTACTATAGCCCTGGATAGCCTAGGATGAGTCTAGTCGTGCCTACGAGGAAACTGGTTACCTGTGCACTTCTGTTGCTCTGCTCCAGCACAATCAGTGGGTTTGAGGAATTAATGTGGCATTTTAAAGAAAGATGCGAAACCTGGAAACAAATCACTGCTGATGTAAATGAACGAAAAACCTACATAGGTTGAATGGGAACTGCCTAGAGGCAGAGCACTTATGAAAACCAAGTTATTTGCTCATTTTGGTAAATCCTGCTGTCCTTCACATGTCGGAGGCTGGGAGGAGGCCCCCAGGATTCCCTTCTCTGTGTAGGCAATGTTGACTTGTATTTTTTTTTCCTGAGGTATTTACATGGAGAGCTCCTACCCCATGTTTAAGGAAGAAAAATCCACAAAGGTTAAAATTCACCCTGGGGCAAAGACTCTGCTCTTGGACTTGCCCGACATCTGGCTCCAGTCCAAGCAGCCTGACTTCCATGTTGGGCTTTTGGGGAAGAAAGCAACCCCAGGACCAAGCAGGTAGGAAGGCTCCTTGCAGCATTTCCCACAGGGGAAGGGGTGGGAGGAATGGACGTATGATTTCTGGGATGGGTTCAGGACGGCTGACCTGTGCTCCTGACAGCCGCAATGGGCTGCATCAGGGACACACTTCTGGCAGGGACTCAGCATGCCCAGAAATCTGCAGAGCATGTGGACGCCATGTCCTACCAGCTGGGGTGGCTGATGGACACCAGGGAATAGTCCATAGGATGGAGAGAGGATGGTCTGCTCTTCCTCCATGGCCTTGGTTTTTCAAGGTGGATTTTTCATGTCAAGAGTGTTCCTCCCTCACCAAGCAGGATATCTGCCATGCTGACCCAACACTTTTGTCCTTCTCTTGGACTGCAAACAGGAAGGCACTCAGCTGCAGTTAGACAAGCTGTGGAAAAGTCCCCAGTGTTCCACAGTCACAGGAGGAGAAGAGATGCAGAACCAGGATTGTGGTGGTTTCAGGGCTTTGGCATTTCCCATCCCAGGCCAGTCCCTCGGTAGTCAAGGCTGGTGGTCTGAGGTGGCCCAGTGAGCTCCAGAGCCCATATAGTTATAACAGACTTACTAATTATGTCCTTCATCCTTTTTCTGAACCATGTTATTTCAGGGTATAGGCCACTGGCTCTCTCTGGAAGCTGGATCCAAGGCCAGTGCCGTGGGGCTGGCATGATCTACCAGGAAATGCTTTGAATCTTTCAATGTTGAAGCAATGGTGGGGGTGAATCATAGAATCATAGAATCATT
>NW_009216131.1:730-12242 GCF_000690835.1 Fulmarus glacialis | reverse complement strand
GGGCGCCCCAGGCCGGCCTAACCCCCCCGTCCTCCCAGGTGCGGGCACTGCAAGCGGCTGGCACCGGAGTACGAGTCGGCGGCGACCAGGCTGAAGGGGATCGTGCCGCTCGTGAAGGTGAGGATCTGCTGCACCAGCTCTTCCCGGGGGCGGTACTGTCCCGGGGGCGGCTTACGGATAGACTTTGGCCAAATTAAAGCTTTGCTGTTGCAGTCTGCTAACAACGCCTGCCGGTGTGCGCATCGGGCGTTTTCCAGGCTCTTTAGAGCTCTCTAGGGCTTCGTCTCTTTGAAGATTTAGACGCCAGGGAATGATCTGGAAGCTGAACCCTGCGAGGGCTGCTGCCACTCAGATGGTGTGCAGAGCATAAAATGGGTGTGTGCTAGTGTGTAAAAGAGGGCTCGCCCGAACTGGGCGGAAGAAGCCTTCTTTGAGCTGTGTAATCTAGTCTGAGAACTAGCATCATACTGTACTTCATGGTATTGTCCCTTGCTGCCCAAGAGCTTTCTTTTCCACCAGGAAACTTGTATGGTTTTCTCAAATCAGGGTCTTCCTCTTCTTTTCTGGGAAGTGGGATGGACTCTTGACACCATGGCCTCCTTGTCAGTTGAGGTCAGCCTGTTTTCTTCAGGCGTTGTAGGAACTTTAGGACTGATAAGGTGCTGAGAACAGTTGATACCTGTTAAGCCTGTCATTGATTACAAGAATCTATTCTTCTAGTATTTTTCTGTGTGTGTAGTCTGGTCAAACTTGCAACTACTTAATCTTTCCAGTATTTCCTCAAATGTTTTTCTGGGCCTGTCATTACACCCATGCTACCTCCTTCCCCAGTCTTGACTCTCCAGCTTTTGGTCTTGTAGATGCTTTGCGGATCCTTACACTTTTTGTGAAAGGAATTCAGCCTTGGTTAAAGACACCCGAGAGCTTTCAGACCCTCTAGACTTTATATGTGATAATGTGGGCAACAGCAAAGCCGCTTTCTTTTGTGCGTACGGGTGGCTAGGTCACTGAGTAGCAATGTTCCTCTTCCTTTAGGTTGACTGTACAGCAAACTCAAACACCTGTAATAAGTATGGAGTCAGTGGATATCCCACCTTAAAGATTTTTCGAGATGGAGAAGAGGCAGGAACATATGATGGGCCCAGGACAGCAGGTAAGAGCTCGTCAGCAAGCATCCGGCTTGCCGAAATGGTGCTGGAAGGCAGACCCACGTATAATAGACTTGTGTCAGGGATGTTACATGTGTTGAGGGATACAAAGAAGGTTCACACCTACACACACCCCCACCCCCTTGCCCTTTCCAGAACTCTTTGTGCTGGCAGAGCCCTGGGTGTTTAGTATCCCTTAAAGCTCTCTTTTAAAGGTGAAGGTTTCCACATTACCTTTAACTCCTAGTACCCTGGATGTGCAGTGTCTGGAAAATGCTAGAAGGTTCCTATGTGAAGTTGGTGATAGCACTCCTTCAATTCACATCATATTTATTGTATGGGAGAGGTGTATGGATTCTGCAGAAACAACTTTTGTTTTAGGAAGCTTGAAAAATGTCTTGTGGAACTTTGTATTGATCCCTTTAATCACTTAACTTTTCTTCTAAGATGGGATTGTCAGTCATCTCAAGAAACAGGCGGGACCTGCTTCGGTGGCTCTCAATTCTGTGGCTGATTTTGAGAAATTCATTGGTGATAAAGATGCTTCTGTAGTGGGTGAGTGGATGCAGTACAGCACTGAAATGAGTGGATGCTTGGCTCTGGGAGATGTCTTGGGGAATATACTGTGAAACGATAAGAGGCTGTATCACAAGCTGTAACAAGAGAAATTCCAGATAGACATGAGCAAAAAAGTTTTTCATAATGAGAACGATAAAGCAGTGGAATGTGTGCCCAGAGGGATTTCGAAACATTCAGTCTGGGAGATTTTCAAAACTCAGTTGGAGAAGGCTCTGAGCAACTGGATCTGACTCTCAAGCTGGTCCTGCTTTGAGCAGGAGGTTGGACTCAATCACCTCTGGGGATTCCTTCCAAGCTTTTTTTTTTTGCTTTTTTTTTTTTCCCCTGTGGTTCTCTGACTGTCTGTCAGACCTCGTGGCACCATAGTGTATATTTTTTAAATTTTGTTGCTCTTTTGGCTGGCTGACAACTGGTCTCTTTGGATTGCTAGAAAGTACATTCGGGTGCTGTCTTGTGACACTGGTAGGCTGTCAACATCGCATGCTTTGATCATGGTTTACAAGTGGTAATAGTAGCTTTCCTTTGTGCAGATCAGGTGCCATCTTACAAGTGTAACTGGATGAGTATTGATCAGCATTCCCAAACTTATTTGTGTTATGCACCATTGGCAGTTGTTATCACTAGTAGTGTCACACGGTTACAAGTGGATGTCTTAGTGCTCAGAGGACAACTGCCTTTTGGCTGAATGACTAAGCTGGGCAGACTCTTGAGTAACTTTCTGGTGGTGGAAGGGAGGGAACGTAGAAAAGTTCCAATAAAAATGGGAGAGAAGCTGTCAGAGATGAAGGCCAGAACATGCATTGGAGGACTTAATTCAAAAGTGATCTTTCAGTGCATTGTAGAGATAAATGATGAGGGCTGCACAGTGCCTGCTGCTGATTTCGTTTGGGGTCACCACCTGTCTTTCTGTTGCAGGCTTTTTTGGAGATGCATCTGGCGATGCTTATTCAGAATTCATGAAAGCTGCCAACAACTTAAGAGATAACTACCGTTTTGCACATACCAGTGAGGACCAATTGGTGCAGAAGTATGAGGAAGATGGAGAGTAAGTTGTCTAACACAAGGATTTCTTGTTATTGAGAGATCTGGAACAAATTCATGGGTTCCAGTTGTTAACTGGATTCATATTCTGAACATAGCTTAAGGTCTTGTTTCTTCCCTAACTGCCAGTGGCATATCTTTTTTATTTCTTTGGACTGAGATAGAAAGGTACAAATGGTTGCAGGCTTTGAAGCGTTAGTGTCTGCCTCTGGATGGGAAGTATCTCAACAAAGGTGTTTTGCTTCCCCATTGCTTGTTATGGTGGGGTTTTTGTTTCTCATTGTGGCCTGTCTGAATAATGTCTGACAGGTAAATCTAGTACAGTAGTGCCACCAAGAAACTAGACAGTCTTGTTGAAGCTATGAACTGTGAATGGGGGTAGTCACTGGAGATTGGGTTCTTACCTCATCTAGCTGCCATCCTTGGAAACCCAGGGATGCTTTAAACTAATTCACGATACCTGCTTCCCCTCAGGGGTATAGTCTTATTCCGTCCTCCACGCCTGACGAACAAGTTTGAGGACAGCTCTGTCAAGTACACAGAAGACAAAATCACCAGTGGAAAGATCAAGAAATTTATCCAGGAGAACATGTGAGTTCTTTAGGTCTTATTGATTACTGGCATTTAATGTTCTTGGGTAGGAAACAAGAGTGTGCTGCATCAAGTCCATTCCTGGGAGGTGATGGGTTCTGGGCAGTGAAACCGAAGCTGCTAACATCTGTCTCATTGATAGCTTTGGCATCTGTCCACACATGACTGAAGACAACAAAGACTTGATCCAGGGGAAGGATTTGTTGGTGGCATACTATGATGTGGACTATGAGAAGAATGCGAAGGGCTCCAACTACTGGCGCAACAGGTACACAGTGGCGGGGGGTTAATGGGCTTCTCTCACTTGTTCCCTGCTTCGGTGCTGTTCCATAGCTCAGTTGACAAAGTTTCTCCTATTGTTTATACGTGAATTATTCTCTCCCAGAAAGCTTCCAGCTGAGTTTCTAATCTGAACTGCTGGGGTCGCTGCTGCCTGCAGAGCCCAAAGCATGCAATGTGTATCCTTTGAAACCCCACCTGCTTGCTTTTGGATCCCTAGTCCTTAGACCTTAAGCACAAACTTCCTTGCTGGTGTTGTGTGGGATTCTGTCCTTTCCCCAGTACCTGAGACCATGGTGGTCATGCTGATGAATGGAGGATGAAGCACACAACATTTGCACAGGCCTCATTCACAATAGACACAAGCTTACTCCTCTGCTTCTTAACACCATTTCCATAGGACTTGCCTGTGCAGAACACATCACGCCATTGAAGTCCTTGCCCAGTGTGCACTTCAACTTGAAGGGTGTTACATCATGTAGAAGATGATGTTCCAAGGAATGATGTTTTGTGTTTTTTGTTTTTCCCCTCAGAGTTATGATGATTGCAAAGAAGTTCTTAGATGCTGGCCACAAACTGTCTTTTGCTGTTGCTAGTCGGAAAACCTTTGGCCATGAGCTTTCAGAGTTTGGTCTAGACAGCAGCGTGGGTGAGGCTCCGGTTGTTGCCATCAGAACCGCTAAAGGAAATAAATATGTCATGCAGGAAGAATTCTCGTAAGTTTTTGAACTAAGCAGTGTTGCCTCTCACTTGATGGACTTCGGTCTGAGGGTCTCTGACCAGATCATACTTTGTTAGCTTGGAGGAAAAGGGAAAGCTGGATGTTCCAGCCCCAGATCATACTTTGTTAGCTTGGAGGAAACGGGAAAGCTGGATATTCCAGCTGGAAGAAATGATTGCTGGGTCAAAATGGCTCCTACTTGTGTGTTTTCCTGCCTTCTAGAGAGCTTGAGGCCCCTCCGGTTATACAAAGGTAGATAATCTAATTCAAGATATTTAAGTGTCTGGTTAGGAACTAAGATGCATTAAAGGGCACAGGAAATAGTTGTACCTTTCTTCTTGAAAAAAGAAACTTAAGAGTGCTAGAAGGCCTAAAACTTAGAATGCAATGTGCATCCAGCCTCCTGCCAAAACTCTTGAGGGCATCTTTGCACTTGTTCTGGGGTCGTCTAAGCCAGGCACAGACTGGTGCTCTGGGAGATGCAGGTGGCATCTGTTCTGTGGGTGGAAGGAGCTTAAATCAGCCTAGAAAGTTTTCCCCTCTCATCCTGTATGTATGATGATGGCTGTAAAACGACGTTTCCCTTTCAGCCGTGATGGAAAGGCTCTGGAGAGATTCCTGCAAGATTACTTTGATGGAAACTTGAAAAAGTACCTGAAGTCGGAACCTGTCCCTGAAAGCAATGATGGCCCTGTGAAGGTGAGTGCTGTATCACACGTAGCAGCAGCTCCTACCAGTGGGTGAAGAAACACTGTTCAGCAGCAGCTTCTAGTCATATGCCAGTGTCCCATGCTGCATTGTCGCATCTTGAGAAGCCTCTGCAGTGATAGACGGAAGAAGAATTCACTCCCTTGTTGTATTGCAGTTTTCTGAGCCAAGGGAGAAATGCAGCTTGCAGTTTTGATTCCATTTTGTTCTTTCAGCATAGTAACTGCTGCTTGAGCATGCTAGTGATGTGCTCTACAAGTGCAGGATCATCCAAATTTACAGGGATTATGTGAAGGCCTACTGTTTTGGCTTGCGCTCCCTCATGGCATGGCTTTCAAGTCGGTCATGACTGCACTATTTCTAAGGAGTTACGTGTTCATCTCATCACTGGGGGGGTGGTGGTGGTATAGCTCCTGCCTTTCATCCCTCCCAGTAAATTCTGCCCTGAATGAAAGCGTTCTATGGCATGGCTTTATGATGAAGGCCTTATAAGCAGTGAAAGTCACTGCTTGTTTGTGTGTGGATGGGGATGGCCTCAGCCAGTCTTGCTAAACTGATTCCTCAGCCTGGAACTTGCTGGGATTAAAAAGAAATGATTTTGTCTTCCTCCTGTGAGAATACCAGATGCAAACCTCACTTGCAGGTAGTGCTGGTATCTTATGACAGGTTTTTACCTGCAAGTTGCGGATGTTGGAGCTTGGTGAAGAGTTGTGTGTTTGGTGATTTTGCTGCTTGCTGTGTAAACGCAGCGTGACTCTTACTGCTTACCCTGGGAGGTCCAGGCTTTCTTGGGCAGAGTGTATGGAGCATGTCATGTTACAGCCTCGCTCTTGATTGAGAAAAAAAACTAACTAGTATGATCAAACATTATCAGGTGGTGGTTGCTGAGAACTTTGATGAAATTGTTAATGCAGAAGACAAAGATGTCCTGATAGAGTTTTATGCACCCTGGTGTGGCCATTGCAAGAATCTGGAGCCCAAATACAAAGAATTGGGGGAGAAGGTAGGTCTGGGACTCTGTTGCAAACACAAACTAGAATTTTGCAGCACTAAACAATCCTGCAGGTTCTGTCTGTCTAGCCTTCATGGTAACAGGGCATAATTGTGCCTTCCCGAGGACTACGAGTTTTGACATTTGCTGCGAATGCAGAAGTACATTAGCGGGATCTGGAGTGTGGTAGCAACCACACTAGTAGGTTTAGCCTGTGCCCTTTGCTGTGGCACATAAATATTCCCTGATTCAATGACTGGCCTTAATTGGCAAAGTTTCTTTTTGGGTCTTTTCCCTCTGCATGATTATAGTCTCCAATCTGGTGAAGGATAACACTGCCCTGCACACTTTCACGAGTACATAAATCTGTTCTCCCAGATCTGACCAGCCTTTTGCTATTTGGCTGTCAGGCACCCCTCCTTCCTGAGCACTGCATATCCTCACAACTCTTTTTCTAGGATTGAAGGTCAGCAGTTGCTCTGGGGTAGGCATTCTCAGAAGTTATACCAGACCAATTCAGCAGGTACCACTGGGAGATGTGTGCTGCATACAGCTGACTGAGGAGGGACTTTGTTCCCTGTGCCCCTGTTGAGGCTGAAGAAAACGGCTCCGAAGAAATTTACTCACCTTTTAGCATACTGTGTGCACTGTCCTCTGACATCACTATCTTAGATGATGTTGATCAGTGAGTTCCTGCTGTTAACTACTATGCATTAGTTACTAATAAGCTTTTTCTACCAACAGCTCAGTAAGGACCCCAATATCGTCATTGCCAAAATGGATGCTACAGCCAATGATGTGCCTTCTCCATATGAAGTCAGAGGGTAGGTCTTACTGTTGTTACACCACTGTGTTCAGGCCTCTGTCTCTGACCCGCAACCACAACAGAAGAGCTGAAAGAGTCTCCCGGGGAGGATGGGCAGGGGCAATTGGCATGCAATTGCGAGGCATTTGCTTAGAGTGAAGAAATCAAGAGTGAAAACAAAGGATGTTCATCTGCCTTGCCTCTCTGGGATTCTGGTGTCCTGGCTATGCCTGGAGGCCTGTTTTGCTGAACCCCTTCCTCTGTTTTTGAATCTGCTGTGATTCTGTTCTTGGCAGTGTAAAAACAGAGCTGGGCTCCCTTTTCTGAAAACAGTTTAGCTAGCAAACTTGGACATAGTTGAGCTCAGCCAACTCTGCGGACATGGCCAGGCTTTTGGAGGCCACACCTGCGGGCTTAAGAGCTGCTGAAGTTGTTATCACATTAAACCAGAGGAATGCAGAGTGCGAGTCCCTTCAGTGAGGGCTAGCCTGCTGGTCTGAAAGAACACAGCACGTTACGAGCTGAGATGTCTCTTCTCTCTCCTCAGCTTCCCCACCATCTATTTTGCTCCAGCTGGCAAGAAGCAGAGTCCAAAGAAGTATGAGGTAAGTCTTTTGCTGCTCTTGCTGCTTTGTAAAGAAATGAAGTAGCATCCAGGTGTCCAAATAATGGTGAGCCTCTCTGGAGTTGCGGGTGGCACTCTGTCCCATTAGTTACCCTGGGAACGCACCCAGTGGTACCTGCTGGGAGTGTTCTGCTGCATGCTGCAGACCCACAGGGGAGGGCTCTGCTTGCAGTCACTTTGGTCTCCTGCCTGGCACCTGAACTCCCCCTCTAGCGAAGGGGAATCCCACAGGGAGTACAGGCACTGCCTTACTGTCTTGTGCTTTCTGCAGGGTGGCAGAGAAGTGAGTGACTTCATTAGCTACTTGAAGCGGGAGGCAACCAACACTCCTGTGCTGCAGGAGGAAGATAAAACCAAGAAATCCAAGAAGAAGGTGAAGGAGGATTTGTAAAGTACCCACTCGCCATCTTGTCAGGATGAGCTCTGTGTGAATTGGGGAAGCACTGGGCAGACTGGGGCCAGTTCTGGGTTGTGGAGAGCCAGTGACCATGTGGGCTGAGGGGACCCAGCTGCTGTATCTAGTTTGTTTAATTTCCTGCCGTCTCTTAGCTGCACTGTTGTGGGGCTGCCCAGACTGGTTTGTTTTGTGGTTTGGGAGGGGGTGGGGGTAGGGTTATTTTCTAATTTTTTTTGTACATTTGGAGAAGTGAAATAATAAAATGACCCCCTTAAGACCACGTGTTCCTGTCCTATGGAGACCTGTCAAACCTAACACCGGGATCCTGCTCTTCGTAGGCAGCAACTTCCTACTGTGAGCCTTGTTTCCTGCAGCAAGCCTTTAGAAGTCTGTTTCTAGATATTGAGCTCAGCCTTTAGCTTGTTCTCCTTCCTCGGCTAATGAGAGTCCTTCCAGAATGTAGTAGCAGCATGTCTGACACAACTGTCCCAATGTGCTGTGCTTCAGGTGCTGTATTTAGGCAGATTTTGGGCTTCAGGTCACAAATGGTTTTGCTGTCTGCATGCTGCCTGATAGGGCAGTAGCGCTGCCTCAGTGAGTTTGGAGGTATGTAGTACTTAATGTGACTGTTGGATCTAGGCAAGGGCAGGCATACAGAGCAGTCTGGCATAGGGCTTGCTCAGCAGCATACAAGCAGCAGCAGTGAATTAGCTTTTAAGCTGGTGCAAAAATAGTCAAGTGTAGGGGAGGAGTGCTACTAACTACATACTCTACCCAAACAGAGGTAGGGCCAGTGCTGAGGGTGTTTCTCTCAGCCAGTAGGCTTCTCTGTGGCTTGTGTGTGGTTAGGACAGTTAAGACTGGTTAATTGTAAGATCATTACTTCTCTTGGTAGAAAGCAGGCTAGTAGCTTTGCCTTTCTCTTCAGGAGGGAGAGGAATAGGATCCTATGCTGCAGTCGGATGGTGTGGGCTGTGACCAACCATCTTGGGGTCCAGGCAGTCCCACCTTGGCCCAGCATGTGCTGACTAGGAAGGTCAGGAGTGAGACGGTAGGTGAAGAGAGATGGGCTGTTGCTCTGACTCTCCGAGTTTCTCGGGCTGCACATGAGTTGAAGTGAGGATCAGCAGACTCCAGGCACTGCTGTGTTGCAGAAGTTACCATGGTAAGAGGCAGTGCTTGCTTTCTCTGTGGATTCCTCCCGCACAGCTCCAAAGGCTGTATACCAATTATTTATTGCTGCTGGAATTCTCCAGGTACAGTAGATCATACAACGCTTAGCACATGGTTCTCTGTCTACGGCAGCTATGCAGTACAAGAATTTCTTCCCCAGCTACATCAGTATCTTAAACCACATCTACCTTCTGTACTCTGCTGCTGGCCATCAGGTGCTGTGTCTCCCAGAACAGACATCAAGGCACCTTGGGGTTGGGGCGGGGAGTATGTGTGTGACACTGAGTGGTCCTTGCAGGACCCCTGCAGCTGGCTCAGACTTAAGACGATAGTGCAAGGAACAGGGGAACACGAGAGGCCCTACTTCTGACTGCTGATGACTACCTTGTGTAAAACCAAACTGCCTCCCTAATGGACAGGGTACTGTCCTGCATCAGGCACGGGGGAGCCAGGGGAAGCTTTCCTGATCCTCGCTTCACTCCCTTGTCTGTGACTTCAGACCTGGCAGCTGGGCACTAAGCACAAGTTAAGTTCTTCAGTGGGTTTGGCCCAGAGCCCCCATCTTGGTAAGCATCAGTGCCGGTGCCCGGACCAGCAGGGGTGAAGTAAGCACAGGCTTGGTCGAAGCAGTGAAGCTTTCTGCCAAGAGGGACAAACGGTGTGAGAAAGGGTGTTGTGCTGGGGAGTGCTGGTGGCTGCCCAGGTATCCCTTACTGTGTGCTGCAATTAAACTGAGGCTAATGAGGCTTCAGCTGAGGAGAAATGAACATCTGAGGAAGGATGCACTGATGGCAGCAGGACATTCCTGACCCTCACCCTTACTCTAACGCACCCTCAGGGATCTACTTCCTCCACCACAAGTCCTGATAAGCAAGGAAAAATGAATTGCAGCAGCGGTTTGCCTAGGAGCTCCCACTTCCTTCAAACTGTAGAATCAGGCTTTTGATGTGAGACAGCTTCTGGTGGAGGTATTCACAGCGATTCTTCTCCTGCTGGTAGCTAGGATAAGTCTGAAGGGAAAAAAAAAAAATATATATATGGATTACCATATATATATATATACACACACACATATATATGCCAGCTCTGAAAGGGAACCCAGTCCCTGCCTGCATCCAGCCTCACCTTCTTGAAGTGGCTGTACTCATGCAAAATGGTAGCTTCAAGTGCCTGAAACCCAAAAGAAGTGGGTGAGCAGAACTGGAGCATGGCTGCATCATGCCATCATGCCCCGGGTCTCCCACTTGCCTTGTGTTCCTCCGTTCCTTGTTTCAACGTCTTCATTTTCGCTCCCAGTTGAATGAATTTCCGGCTCACGTTACCAATGCGAGCGTGCAGATAGCGGTACTCCGTGTAGTCCGCACTAAATGCTGCCTCGTAAGCCCTGCACTGCTCCGCTGAGCAGATGGTACCGTATTTCCTGCCGCAACCAGGAGAAGCTTGTTCTCCCTGGGCCTGCAAGACCTCAGAGCAGAGCAGAGCCCTTGCTCTTGGTGGGGTGGGGGGCTGGCAGTGCTGTGTCATCTTGCCGAGGCCCTTGGCATGAGGGGCAGCGAGCACCCAGGAATGTGACTTGGCTGTGCCTGGTTTGCAGCCCTTTCTGCTGCTGCCGTTGGAGGTGAGGCAGGTAGCTCGTCTCAGCCTGCCCAATGCTGTGGGGCTGGGCCAAATTACAGTAAGCAACAGGGAGCCCTATGGCAGCGAGTGCCAAGCTCTCTTACCGCAAGTAATCCGGGATCTCTGATAAGGAGCTGCGAGCCTGGGACCTGGCATCTGGCAAGGAGCAGAAGGGTTAAAGCTCTTCTGGAGCACCTCTCCTCTGCCTCGGCCAGAACCTGTCCTGCCCCTGGGCTCGCTGGAAGGCCCCTTCCCCGAAGCCGAGCTTGCAGTCACACGGCTCTGGTGGGCATAGAGCCCCTGAGGGGAGCTCACAGACCCCCCTAGAGCCCACGGGGAGATCCCAGGGGCCCTCAGGGAGCCCTGGGGGACAGCGGTGTGCAGGGCGCAGGGTCTGCCCTGCTCGGCCACGCAGCTGCAGCAGACGTGGCCCCAGGCCATGAGGCTGGGCAGTTCACCCAGGCTTGCACCGTCCCCATGTTTGCCTTGGCCTCTGTGCCAAAGCCTCTCTGCTTGCCAGGAGGCCTGTTTTGGGCCACCCACCTCCTCCCAGGGCACCCTGGGGTCTGGCCCAGCTTGGTCTGGCCCAGCTTCTGCTGCATAAGCTGACAGGGCCGTGCACCGGGGGCTGTGTCGCTGGCCCCCCCTCCCCAGGCAGCCCCTCACCTCTCGGGGCAGAGAGGTCCTGCTCCGGGTGCGGGGCACTCTCCTCCCAGTCATCGCCTGCCGCTTCCTTGCTCTCTCGCTCCCCAGCATGGCTGCTGGGGGGCAGAGGCCCAGCTTGCTGCTGGCCCCATGCTCCCGAGTGCCGCGTGCTGAGCATCTGCGGGCAGCTCC
>NW_009216131.1:0-718 GCF_000690835.1 Fulmarus glacialis | reverse complement strand
GCTGAGCATCTGCGGGCAGCGCCGGTGCCACTCTTGCAAGCCAGGACCAGATGCTGGGACCCGGGACCTCTTGCTGGCTCTTGGATCTGAGAAATCCAGCAGTGCCAGGCGCTTCTGAAAGACAAACTCACTCTGCCACAGGCCTGTCTTCGACCCCCACGCCAGGACCTGGTGCTGCAGCGTCCCCTGTCAGCTTCAGCCCACACAGCCCAGGGCCGCTGCATCCCTTGATGCGTGTCAGCATTCAGGCGTGCCCTGTCCTTTGGGCTGTGCTGGGGGGCTCACAGCAGGGCCAGCCCCCCCCCACTGCTGCACTGTGCCCAGGGGTGGCCAGGACACAAGGCAGGGGCAGAATCCAGAGCCCCAGAGCAGTTGGGCTGGGGGGCTAGGGGGGCTTTCTGGGTTCCACACACACACACACATACAGGGGCTTTCTGCTGCCAGAGCCCACAAGCACTTACTACCCCCAGAAGGTTTCTGCCGGTGGCCTGAGGGGAGCCATGCTCCGGAGGCTGCTGCAGAGGCACCAGGAAAGACGGGACCGAGGGTCTGCAGTCCTGGCTCCTGGGGCATGAGAGACAGTGGAGACCGGAGACCAAGGCTGGAGAAAGTGTCTCCAAACACCGAGTGCCCAGGCAGCAGAGGGGTAGGTCCAGTCTTGCCTAAAGGGAGACAAGTACCCAGGAGTGAATGCAGCATGCCCATGGCTGGACCCCAG
>NW_009216130.1:27526-27735 GCF_000690835.1 Fulmarus glacialis | reverse complement strand
TCCCTGCCAAGCCTCTCTTCAAAGGACATTACAACCATGTCTAAGGGCTGCTGGTAAATGCAGGGTATTTTCCAGTCAGGCCCACACACTCGTGTCATCGCAGATACTCTTGGCCCGGAAACCTGTGTGGCCGGGGGGGATGCCAGCACTCACGCTGTCTGACAGCACAGGAATTTTGACATTGCTGTTGTTTTCTCATTCCAGGTACC
>NW_009216130.1:26882-27094 GCF_000690835.1 Fulmarus glacialis | reverse complement strand
TCAATACACTCTTCTCATCTCAGGCACGATAGAGTGCCAGCCTGCAGCCCTGACACTGAGCCTTATTTTGCTGTGGGGCCAGCCCGAGCCACAACAGGGCAGGGTGAGCAGCCCCGCTCCCCAGCTGTTGTGGGGGAGGCATGCACAAAGCCAGATCAGCCTCCAAATTTGTCACAGCACCTGCCTGTCTACTGACGGGGTGGCTGCCGAGG
>NW_009216130.1:6938-26620 GCF_000690835.1 Fulmarus glacialis | reverse complement strand
GGCTGCTCCATCCGCTGGACGCCGTGGTGCCAGCAGCAAGCTGCTACCTGCATTCCCACGCACAACCCGCCACCACCTCCTTGTCCTTCAGGTGCTGCCGGATGGACCTTGCACAGCAGCTTCATTCCCGTTGCAATGGACTGTTAAGAACAAGGAGGTAGGTGGTGTAGTGAGGAGCAGTGGCCCTGGTTCCTTTGTTTTGGTGAGGCATCTGGCTCTCTGACAGAGCTCCCACCCCACACTGCCCCACTTGGAGCTGGTCTGGAGAACTGTATGGAAAAGGTGTGCTTGCAGTGTCGAACTTGCCACCGGGAAAGCGGGAACCGTTATAGCCGAAGAACAGTGATGGGGTCTGCTGGTGCTTGGGAAGGCGTTGGGGCAGCCTGCGATTGTAGGACAATCTGACCGGTTCTGGGTGACACGAAGGAAGAAAGGCCTAAACTATCACCAACAGATTTTAGTGTTGGTGGCAATGAAAGGAGCAGTTCATACTTCACATACATAGCCAAAATTTTAAGTTGTCTGCAAACTGTGGAAGACTGCTTTGCCAATCAATTTACTAGCCAGTTCAGAGAAATCATTCTGAAATAAGCTGTGGATTTAAAATAACGAAGCTATTCCAGAATAAGCCTCTATTCAAGACAGGAAGTTGTTCCAGAAGAGCTGCCACAGAACAGGTGTTTCTGGTGCAGACAAAGATGAGATACATCTTCCCAAACAGCAAGATTTCGACACAGCTCCCAGTCAGACTGTGCAATGCAGTTTTGTGCTGTTGCCACAGTAGGTATCTTCCTTAACCATTAAGAACAAAGCATTTCTCACTTTCAAGCCCTTGCCTATGCAAATCTCCAACAAAGACCTTTGAATATGATCAAGGTTTTCCAGCATCCTTAGAAGGGCAGGTATGCAAACATCCAAAAACTAAATTCAAGATAGGGCTTGAGAAAAGTTATGGAGAAATAAGGATTTAAAAGAATACTAGAGAAGCCAAAAAATACGTACCGGAGGCAGGATAGCTCTTATCTCGACATACTGTATGTTATCTTCATAGAGCTCCAGCAGCCCCTGGTAGAAATAGGCCTTGAACACAGGTGCATAGGAGATAAGTCCAGAGGCAATGAGAAAGACTTCTTCAAATCTTTTCCAAATGGAAGTCTGAGAAGGGTAGGCCAGCTCAGGGGCATCTGTCACCAGGGTCAAGTTTCTCAGCAAGCTGCAGAAAAGGGTAAAGGGAAGAGGAAGAATGAGAAGAACAAACAAGTCAACTGGCTTTCAGCATACAAAAAGCCACCGGCTGGCAGCTGGGTGTTTGGTACAGGAGGAAACAAGATAGGTGTGAGTTTTATTGTCAGAGACCAAGCTTTGTGGATGTGACACTCTCCCACCCGCGTGCTCTGGGGTGCAGCAGCGCCCGGCTGTGCTGAAGGAGGCACGTGTTCTTTGGTCAGGACCAGGAAAAGGTGCAAAGCCGTTCCTGCCACAATAGGGGCCCAGTATCTAACTCAGAGCCTGTTGCCACTGCAATACATATGAGCATAACAAAGACTGATGCAACTAGGAAGCATTCAGCTCATTTTTCTGCCACCTATATTTACTCCTCTAATGGCTGGTACAGATAATAGCCGATAGGTAAAAAGTCACATGTTACATGTTGAGCTACAAACAGGGTAAGACTAGGTGTTCAAAACCTGCCCCTTCCTTTTTTTAAGGGCAAAATCTTGAGGAGTAATGGAGTTACAAAAGGAAGTATGATGTTTTTATATCGTAAGAATTGCACTCTGCTACCCAGGGGTATCCTTAATCTGAAAGTAGGCTAGTACATTACTCCTGCAGACGATATATTCTCCCAAACATTTTCAATGCATGTAAAAAGTTATGACACCTGGCCCTCTGTTCACCACCTAAAGGCAGATAGAGTCTCCAGGAGATGCCACGTACTGGGCCACCATTAATCTTCTTACTAAGCCTGTAACTTGCCCAGGTACCTTCGTGTTGTCAAAATATGTCACCTAATATAAGCAGGGGGAAAATGATTGCGAATCAGAAATCCTCCCCCCCACCCCACCCCACCCCCCCAGCAGAGCAAATCTGATATCCTGCCTGCCTTGCTGATAACTTCTTCAGACTTGTCTGCTGGGAAACAACTGATAAGAATCGCAGGTTCTGGCTTTTCCTTAGTGGGACAGAAACGTACTTATTTCCTCCATAGAATCAGCCGGCATATAAGCCTCTTTCAGAAATCCAGAGAAGCGGCGGGTAGTTTTATCGAGCAGAGTTTAAGGGAGCCAGTAATTGCAGGATTATCTAGTTGCGGGTGACAGCTTGCATTTAGGACAGGGCGAGCGTCTGTGCCGCCACGCTGTCCTCTGACAAGCGGATAACCTTCATCCCGCCCGAAGCCTTGCCTCTGGCAACAGCTCTCCTCCCTCTGCCGGTGGCCACCTGAAGAAGAGTTTGTCATACATTTCTCAGGCTGGTAGGCAAAGTCTGAATGGCAATACGGAGGTGATTAACTTCATTCCTGAGTGGACAAACTGAAGCCACCGCAGCAAGCTGCAGAGCCGGGTGCTTGCAGGCGGGTGGGCTTACCAGTCCGGCCAGGCCTGATGCTTATCTGGTGTCAGGGGCTAAGCAGGTTCAGATAGAAATACCTTCAACCATGCTTCATCTTTCATCCGAGTATATTGTTTCCCCTCAATAACAGCTACTATTATCTTTAATAATGTTTCGTGTTTGATGTCTTGCCCCCCATCCTCGTGCAGCGCTCTGCTCTGTTATATGGGAGATGTGGGTTTGATTTGTGCTCTTATTATCTTCTTCCAGGAGGCTTCTGCAAATGGAATTAAAAACCTTCCTCCTACAGACGTAAAATGTGATCTGGTCCAAACTCATAAACTAAGACATCCCGGGCAGGTACATCCCTTCTGAGTCCCTCCATCCTGTCCATAAAATGGAGTCCATTCCCCCAGCACCTGCCTGCTCTTTCGATCTCTTAAGGACCCTCTTCCAGCGGCTGCAGTTTCATTTCTTCTTCACTCTGTTAATTTTTTTGCCAGGAACAATTTTAGAAGCAAAACTGTACACAAAGAGACGCTCGTACCACGTTAAGGATGAGATTTTAAATGCTCAACAGTCAGGAAAATTCAGAGTTAAGGTTTCCACAGCAACTTCGGCTCTGCCCTCCCGCGCATTACAATAGGGGTTTTGGTGCCATTATCACAGGACACTGGGCAACCCCAGCTACTGTTCAGTAATCCATGCAACTAAACAGACCGAGCTGGACCACAGCCGGGGCGGGCGGCGTTTCGGGCGGGCAGCGGGGAGCACGCAGCAGCGGGAGACACCGTAGCATCACCCTAGAAACCAGGAATGCGGGAGCCAGGGGCATCTTGAAGGCGCTGATCCAGCTGCCGGAGCGGAGGGGGAGTGCTGCAGCTCAGCGGGGAGGGGAGAGGAGGTTTCGTGTGGGAAAAGCTGGGGAAAGCGGGCTTGTCCGCTCCCCTCCTGGCCTCAGCCCTGGCCGAAGGGCAGCTCCCCGCCAGCCCCGCAGGCCGGCGGAGAGCACCTGCCTGAAGCCGAGAGCCGAGCGGGGCTGTTCCCACCAGCCCTGCAAGCATCGAGGGAAAAACCTCCCCGTGGATCAAAAGGCCGTGCAAGCCCGTTCTCGCCACCCCGCGCAGCTTCGTTTCAGATAAGGACGGGCGGTTAGTCGGGCTCCCACCGCTTTCTCCCCTTGTCCTGTGAGAACTCAGCTCCTCCAGCAACGAGCGCGCACAGGGCTCCCCTCCCTGCCTTTAAATCTAGCTGTACAAACTTGTGGTTGTTTACTTAGCCTGTGCTCTTGGGCTAGAAACAGCAATAAATCCCCACACCACCCTGCTCCTAAAAGCACATAAATCAAATCATGCTTTTTTTATAATCCCCTTCACTTTGAGACTGATTATTGATCCCTATAACTGTTGAAGATTTATTGCGTAATAGTGATCCATCCTTGATAACTGGATAATCTCCTAAGGGTTCAGGGGCTTTTGCCATCAGTAGCTCATGCAGATGAAGCAAAGCTTCATAAACACATTTTTTTGCTTCTTTTCTGGAATGGGTCCTCGCCAGTGATCAGGTGCAGACTACAAATAGCCTTCCATGTCATGTCATATATGCACCGAACAATGCTCTTGCAATGCATATGCCCGAAGGGGCACAGCTAAAACGACCAGCTAAGGATTATTTATTTTCAACTGTGGTTTTGCTTTCTCTTTTTCTGGTTTTTTTTTCCCCCTAACTGTTTTTCTTTCTTGCGCTATATAATGCAGGAGCAAATGGTTTTGTTGCCTTGTTTTTAAAGGGATTCTTTTTCCTGCTTCTTTTTCTGTTCTCAATGGGTAATTATACCCCTCTCCTCACTGTAGTATCTGAATGTCTTCCAGTGGTGCATTAAATAGTGTGACTAACATCTGTCACATGTGGTTCATTCGCTTTCTCTCTCTCTCTCGTCCCCTCTTCTTCTCCCCAAGGGGAGACTTGTAGAGGGAGCGGAGTGCTTTGTTTCTATAGTGGATTTTTATTCTTTTTTTTTTCTTGTAATGCACACACTGCCCTATTTTTCTGTGAGATAAGGCAGCCGGAGGACACAGAGGGGAAGGTGAGGGCGGTCCGGGCAGCCGTTAGCGCCCAGGGGAGTTGTCCCCGCAGCCTCGGCCGTGGTGTCAGCTCCCTCACAGATGACTTCATCCTGGTGATAGAGAGCTCCGCTGGGCCGCCGGAGCTGCGCTGCCGGGCACGGCCTTAATCCTCGGGCTGCTGGCGGGGAGTGTGTGCGCGGTGGTATTTTACAAATATCTGGAATGTCAGCGCTGTTTCCCTAAATATCTAGGGGCATGCTCTTGCTTTAGAGATGGTGGCCATTATGTTGCATCTTGAGGAAAAAAATGGCATTCTGTTATATCGTAATTGATTGTGAAGTAAATAAGTGAGGTTTGGGGTTTTTTTAAGTCTCAAAGAAAAATTCCCTTCCTTTCTCTGTCTCCTGGCCCGCAGTCTCCTGACTCTCCTTTTGGAAGCTTACCAATAACAGAATACTCCAGGGTCTTGGCCCATAAAACGTGTGTTTTGAATAGGAATGATTAAACCTTCTTTTGAGGGAAACAAACAAAAAGACTTCCTTCCAAAACACACACACATGTATGTATATGTATGCATATGTACCTAAAAATGCAAACAGCAAAAATGTGATGCAGATACCTCTCTCCTTCCTGGTCAGGAATCCAGTAAGGTGAAAGAGGTGCAGCCTCTCAGAAACATTTCCATTGTTCCCCAGACGTTTGCTGATCCACCCTGTCTTACATGAGAGCCCTTCCCTGCTGCCATATTCCCTTGATACTTCCTTGAAACCACCCAACTATCCATCCGTTCCTTCCTCTGACATCTGCTTTCTCTCAGCTTGTCAGTGCTCAAGGGCAAAGAGGAGTGCAGGAAAGAGGTAGCCTGGGATGCACATGTTCAAGAGACTGGGAGAGTTTCCAGAAACTGAGAAGCAGAACAGATTGGGGCCTATTCCTGGCTAGAGACCTATTTCCAGGCGGCCAAAAAACATTCCTAACCCCTAGACTAGTACCCAGGGATTAGATGAAAATAGGAGGGGAAGCGCCTCAATGTGGCTGTTGTTCATATGTTTGCACATTATGTGCAATGACTCCTCTGCGATTTTGTGGTGATGAGCACAGAAGGGCAAGAAATGAAGGACGACCTACTCAAATGAGTAAGTCTGAGCACGCAGGATGCGAGAGATCCAAGTTTGTACTTGGCTCTGGCAGGCATTTGCTGAGGAAAATCACTTCATTGGTCTCTGCCTCTGTTTCCCCTCTGCCCTTGGGGAGACCCTTGTAGCGGGGTCTGTCTTGTGTCCCTATGCAGTGCCTGCCACTCTGAAGCCCTGCTCTGACTTGTGGCTACTAGACGTTGTCGGACAACTAATACAAAAGAAGAGGAATGTGATTACACTGCCTCTGAAAAGAAGTCGTGTTCCCAAACAGGACCATAGGGAACCAAACAATGTACAGCTCCACCCTCCTAGGTGTATAGGATGCTGTGGCCCCTAGCCTCAGCCAGAAAGGGACATCACGCTACGGAAATACAACTGAAAACAAATACAATGGAGGGTTGCTCCTGAGATGGTTCTGAAATACCCACAGCAATTGCTTGGGCTTTAAGGAAGTGAAGCTGTTTCAAAATCCAATCTCTTGCACATTATTTTTGGGTCTCCTGGTGGGATTGAAGAGAGCTGGTGCCATGGTCTTTCCCTCATCATCACTCCCAGTGGAAATGGAAGGGAGCTAATGGGCAACCAGTTTTCTCTTTGGAAGACGTAGATAAGTGACTTCTCACTGGATCTTATTTCTTCCATCACATGTCAGGGCAGTTGAGCCTCAGAGTATAAAAGGTCAAAAACCCTGGATCTGGCACTACCTTCTCCTTCCCTTCTGGAAGTGCTCAGACCTCTGCAGGAGAGGAGCGGTGGGTGCCCCGGAGAGTCAGCTCCCTCTGCCCTGCCCCTTGCTGTTGTTGGGGAGGGAAGGCAATACCATGCTAAAGGTCTGGCAGCTCCTCAGCTTCCCAACCTGACCTCCTTCCCAGATCCGTAGGGCACAGAGCCCAGGCAGCTTCCATGTGGAGGGGATACCAGCTCCCTAAGGGTTGATAGGTCTCTATTTAAGAGCACACACCCTCACTGAAGAGCACTACAGTAAAAACCATGAAGTTTCACTTAGGAAATGCCGTAATTAGGGTCACACGCATCAGCTTAATCCAGCTTTCTGCTCGTGTGTTGCTATGGCTATACTGTCTTTAATTACATGACACCCCGTACTATTTTTTTCCGTGGGACCCCAGCCCCCCAGAGCACCGCGGACGGCAGTGCCCTCTGAATGGATCACTACTCAATATTTTCCTTTATCCTCATCACTCAGTGTCTGACTTCATGCATTATTTAGCGTGCTCTCTCCAGCCCCACCCCCGACGCCGTGCCGAACTACATGCTTCCTCCTGGCCTTTTCGGCAGGGCTTTGTCCCGGGATCAATGGCCCCTGGATGGGGAGACAGGGCTCCATTTTCCTGCCACCACCGGCTGGAGGGGGAGCCAGGCTATTCCCACCCACCTGTAAGTGATTAAATGGTAGGTGAGCAGCCAACTAACACCTGATCCTGATAAAAGGCTGCCAGCAGTTAAGGTAGGAGCTGCCTGCAGGGAGGGGAGCTCCTGCAAGAGAGTAAGTGATGCCTTGGGGAACCATCTGAGGTGTGAGCTCCTGGACAGTTATAGGAGGCCTCGCCTGTTAGCAGGAGGGTGTTGAGAGGGGAGTGCTACCAGGCAGAGGACCTGTGTGTAGGGTTCATTGGCTCAGCCAGTGCCCAGGCTGAGACGTAACCCCTTGTCTGAGGAGGGCAAGTCACAGTTCCTGGTGCCTGAGGGTCCTGTTGGGAATGAGTGCCCCATGCTTCAGCATGGTGGGTACTAGTGGGGTTTCAAAGAGAGCCCTCAGAAAATAAGGATGGTGTTTGGAGGGAGAGGCTGGGTTGCGTTTTCTGTTGGGTTGCTTTGGATTTTTTTGGTAGTGCAGTAACTAGCACAAGTAGTTTGCCCAACTTCTTGCTCTGAATCAAGATGATGACTTTACAAATGGCTGCTCTGCTGTTGGGGAGAGCTTTGTTCCTCAGCTACCTGACTTCCTCATCCTGTTCCTAGGTACCTCAATGGATGAGACAAGGTCTTTTACCATGCAGCCCTGTCCCATGCTGGGAGCATATCTAGCCTAGGTGCTGAGGAGAGGTGGGAGCAGGTCACATATATCTACTTAAACCACTGTCTTCAACATGTCTGTGCAAAGGACCAGAGCGAGGGTGCACAGAAAACTACAATTTTGATGGTCTCTAACTCTGGTGTACTTAGTGCTGCAAGCTACAAGTTCTTATATTGCTATTTGCTTGTTCTATGTATGCAGCCCTAAAGAGATTTGCCCACTTTCAGAGCAACAAGCAAATGGGAAAGTTAGACCAGAATGATCCTGTTGGCTACACCATGCTCTCATGAAGTACCGGCAGGCTTGCAACTCCCCTTCGCTCACCTGCTATCGAACTCGGTCACATTGCGCAGCTGTTTCCGGTAAGTCTCCAGCAAAACCCACTGGGAGCACTGGGCTGGCACTGGGTGAGGAGGGTGAGGCTTGGAAAAGCGAAACCGGACGGTGCCTGTGTGGGTGAAGCAGATGTAGCAGTCGGGGAGGTAGGTGGCATTGTACACCAGCCAGTCCACGCTCAGGATGGCATAGTCATGCAGGTGTAAGACAGCACCTGGTGGGAAGAAAAGTATATCCTAATGAGACAAGGCAGCTGAAAAGAAGGAACGGAGTTTTGATGTGATAATAGTTTGAGTTTGCCCATCCAAGGGCATCTGGAAATGCTTCTAGATGGCTGTGAGTGACCTCTCCCAGCAGAGAGACGGAGCGGCAGCTCTGCCTCCCCCATGCTGGGGGATGTGGCCCCCTCCACATTAAACGTGGGGCAGGCAGAGCGTGACAGCTCCCTGGGAGCAGAGGGAGGGGGAAATCAATAGGGAGCTCTGCTTCTCCACTGGGATGGAAAATGCTCCGAGTTATTAAAGGTCTTTCAAACAGACTTTGCTCTGAGCTGGCTCAGGCCCCACTGATTTAAAGAGGAACTCGCACAGTAGGCAGCAGTTTACAAGGCATACTAGCTGACTAGCAGACCTGAAGCAAGCCTCTGTATCTAAGCTGTTTGAATCCCAGCCTCAATTTTTGCATCTAGTCTGTGTCTCTTCTTTCATCTCTTTGAAACTCTAGCGTACACCAAGATCCCAGACCATGACACACCGGGGAATTGCACTCAGATGCAGAAGTACCATGTATTTCTATGCCTTATCAAAAGCACGCTCACTTACGTCGTACATCTGTTGCTGGCCAGCACGAAGGGCCTTTGGGATGCTCTGTTATTGTGCAGAATGTTGGCAACTGCCAGTCTTCCTGGCATAGGAAGTATCTTCTGCATGCTCTACCCATCCTTTCGTTTTGCTAAAATCTCTCTTTGGCAGAGACTTCTTACATTATTGGTGCTTGAACTAAACTTCACCTTTGTTAAGGGAAGATACTGTGAGAGCTGAAGTCTTATAGATATGTATTTTATTAGCCTAGAGGAGACCTCATAGTCAAAATAGCTTTGACGCTCTTAGGGGTAAAGGTGAACATGAGTAGGAGAAACAAAACAAAAGGACTGGTATGCATGTGACATTAGACAAACTTCAAGACTGTCATCTATAGTGGTCTCATCTAATATAGACTATAATGTCTATAATGTTTCACTACAGAGGGTCTGACTGTTAAGATGCTGAGCAACTGTGGTTACTGCTCTTACCAGAGCTAGCGTGACAGAACGGGCATGCCACAGCTGTCTAGATCTGACCCTCCTCTCACTGGCAATGCCACCCTCTTTCCTACGTGAGCAGTAACAGAAATTACAATAGTGCTTGAAACAACAGTAATTTGCCAGGGGCTCTGATCAAGACTGAAGCCTCTAAGGCTAGGTCCTACTCAAGCAGTTACAAGGATGTGATCTTGGCCCTAAAAGCTTACAGCTCTTGCAAAGATTCTGAGAACCCATTTTAGCATCTCCTGGATTGAAAAGTCAATTTTTCTGTTTTGATTGCTCCTTAGTATCAAAGATACTTGTCGTGGTTTAACTCTATCCCAGCCAAAACCAGGACAATACTCCATTGAAGAGGGAGGTACTTTTAAATTCCTTACTATTCAATTCAGCAATGAAAGGGTAATGGCAACTCTGACATCCCAATCATTTATGGTAACAGATTAGGATGCTGCAAGCCAAGGATCCTCATCCCATACCAGGGGCTGGGAGGCAGAAGCTGGGAAGTGAGGAAGATGGCTCTTATCCATGGCCAGTGTCACAGCCTTGTAAGTAAAAAATGCTTCTGTGGAGAAGCTGACTCCCAAATCTTCCAAAGCAGGCCACCAACCTGTTTCCAGGGAGCCACGTGGGCAAGGCCATGGGACTCTGCATCTAAAGAGGGACCGCCTGGAAGGGTGGACATAGTCACAGGGGTATTGGCAATGTCTGCTGCAACTGTCTCGTATCTTTAGTTGAAGACGACACCTTGTTCAAATGTTTCCTTACTTGAAGGGGGAGAAACTAGTCAGTTAAGAGTCAAGGCCTTCGTCCTGTGATCATCTCAACCTCCTGCTTCTCTGCTGAAATGTCAGCGGCTCAGGGATATGGAGACACCAGGCTTCCTGCTACACAGCCTAGGTGGCTTGGATTTCCACTTGGCTAAAAATATCCTCTCCTCCTTTCCATCACAACCCAGAGTACTGAGCTTTCAAATGCTGCTGTGTCCCAGCTGCTCATCGGAGGACGCACAGGGTGACGTGGTGAAGGTATCAGACAATCTCATGCTATCATCACCTAACCTATAATGTTCCAAATGCCTTAAAAACTGTGCATGCTGCAGAGTGCAGAAGCCCCTTTTGGTATAGGGCATGGCAGCCCATTAGCACATAGCTTGCTGCACAACAGGGATGAAATGACATCTCTAAACTAAAGACAAGAGGAGAAATGCCTGCCCTTATAAGCAGAGATCTCCTATAAGTGCACAGAACAGAACCTGATTAAGAAAGACTAAGTGAGACAATAGAATAGTTTCTATATCATATTCTGCAGGTCACATCAACACAGGCTTTGACTTCCATTCAACAAGTAAAAAAAACTTGCAGTGTTGGAGGTAGCACCTTCCTCCTCTAGTGCCCCCGGACTTTCCAGTAGATTTTCAGGCCTGCTACAGAACCACCTGCACAAAAACTTATTGGGGGATACAGCACTTCTAGCTAAGTAGTGGACAACTTCTTAGGACAACTTCGACGTGCAAGGTTGGTAGCATGTTTGTGGTATGTGTGGAAAAAGGAAGGGCCCTGGCTGGAACATGCTGAACAAATGAGTGTCTGTGATGGCTTGTCTTCGCTTCCTCTGCCTTTTCTCTATGCTTGAAAGGCTGAAGGATTCATATTGTAAGTTATAGCAAATGCTACAATTGCTGGAAATGTGTATTCATCCAATCCAACCCCCTCTTCCTCTCTCCCCCTGCCCCGTCCCCAAGCTCAGAGGCAGGGCTCTTCCTGGAACCCAGCGAGCATGATTTACAGCTCTCAGAAGCTTGCCTGCAACCAAAGCTCTGCCACGTCTCCTCATGCTTTGTCCCAACTCTGGCATAGAAAGCAAAAGGCGAGAGGAGGATGACTAAGGTGAGCAACCCTTAGGCCAAGCCTACCTTTTGGCATGCGCTTTAAGATGCTGAAGACCGTGCTCTGATCAATGAGGCCTTTTGCCCGAAAGAAGTGCATGCTTGGAGGAAACTGTCCTGTAGTCATGGCTGTTGCAATCTCCTCCTTCTTGAGGTTTACGAGCTTTGCACTGAGCTGCTGTTCCTGTCTACTGAGCACCAAATTGCCACCTGTCTGATGGGCTTCCTCCTCCTGCATTAGGGAGTCCCGGTCCTTCCAGAGTGGGCTGGGAAGGCAGAGGGAAGCCAAATTCAGGAGAAGGTATGCCAGCCTTATGCCTTGCCCAGATGGAGGCTTCATCTTAGCGTTGCACCTGAGGGGGAATAAAAGAAAATTGGAGCACTAGCACAGGTCAGAAGGTGACATCTTAGCAATGATCCATCTGCTGGCCCATCCTGCAGAAGTAGTGTGTTAATGAAATGTTCAGTACTGGGAGAGTATCTGGTACCTGTGTCCCCTGTATTTAGGACTATGCATTCACGCACTCCCCATGATGCTGTCTGCACCCAGCAAGGCTGTGGGCAGGGTGGAGAGGAGATGCTGCTCCCTGGATCAGGCTGGCAGCACATCACACAGACCTGCAATCTGGCAAAGGTCTTGCCCTGGAGTGGGGGAGTGGTGAGGTCAGGACTCCAGCTTGCAAGCTGGGATGGAGCCCCCTCAGAATAAGGGGTGCTGGTGACAAGGTGCTGGCCATGCTGCCAGCGTCCCAGGGAGGGAAGCAGGGGGCCATAGCACTTGAGGTGCTTTTGGTTTTTGCTTGAGCTAATCAGATCCTGATTCCTTACAGTCAAGACCTTGTTGCACCCTGTGCTGGTTTTGGCTGGGATAGAGTTAATTTTCTTCATAGTAGCTAGTATGGGGCTGTGTTTTGGATTTGTGCTGGAAACACTGTTGATAACACAGGGATGTTTTCGTTACTGCTGAGCAGTGCTTACACAGAGCCAAGGCCTTTTCTGCTCCTCACCCCACCCCACCAGCTAGAAGGCTGGGGGTGCACAAGAGACTGGGAGGGGACACAGCTGGGACCGCTGCCCCCAACTGACCAAAGGGACATCATGCTCAGCATATAAAGCTGTGGGAAGAAGAAGGAAGGGGGGGACGTTTGGAGTTACGGCGTTTGTCTTCCCAAGTCACCATTACACGTGATGGAGCCCTGTTTTCCTGGAGATGGCTGAACACCTGCCTGCCGATGGGAAGTAGTGAGTGAATTCCTTGTCTTGCTTTGCTTGCACACATGGCTTTTGCTTTATGTATTAAATTGTCTTTATCTCAACCCATGAGTTTTCTCACTTTCACTCTTTGATTCTCTCCCCCATCACAGCTGGGGGGAGTGAGTGAGAGGCTCTGTGGTTCTTAGTTGCCAGCTGGGGTTAAACGACAACACACCCCTATAGTATGTTCCAGCTATCAGAGGGGTTAATTTATGCGCAGAAAACCCCTGGCTTCCCCTGCAGCAACAGAGGTGTGTCCCTTCCTTGCAATCCCAAAAGAAAGAGGATGGATGGAGACCACGGGAGTAGTAAGAAGTCACAGGAGACAGGCACATGTGAACCCCGAGAACTCTGCCTTTCCCCAAAAAAGCACAGCTGTAATATAATCCTTCAACACCAGGCTTTAGTGACCCTCCACACCAATCCCTCCAGACCAAAGCAGGCTGGAGAAAGGCTCAACATTTTGAAATGGTCCCTTGTGAATTACATAGTAAGTCCCTGCTTGCACATTTTCTGCTTCCAGCCTCTCTTCCACCCGTGGTGCCTCCAGCCCCTCAGCCTCCGCCCCATCAGTGGGTCCCAGGCGATGAAGATGTGCTGGGGGAGCAAACTGCAGGGAGCAGAGGCCGGGGTGGGGGGGAGGTAGATGCAGCCCCATGTCAGGCCTGGGTCTGAACTTAGCGAAGGAAACATCCTAGAAGGCACTATCTTATCCCTGGTGAGACTGACTCACTTACTGTTAACTTTCCTCCTCCTTGCATCCAGAGCTCATCCAGCTGCCGCCCGAGAGATCAGGGAACAGTTATCTCTCTTGCAAGCCGGCACTGTCCCGGCAAAGATAAAGAGGCAGGATCCGTCCCGGCGGTGCAGAGCGAGGCACCCGCTGGCGCAGACAGTTCCTCTTCCTGTGCTGTCGTTCCGGCTTGCTCAGCTTTCATTTATTCCAGTCACTACCACTTCATGAATATATAAAGAGGAGGAGGAGGCAGGGGAGGTTATGAGAAAGCGGGACACAGGCGCCCGGGCAGGCGGCTGAAGGGAGGTGGGCTGGGAAGCGGGGGGCCAAAGCGGCGGGGTCACCCACGAGAACCCCTCCAGCTCCCGCGCAGGATAGAGGTGGACTCTTTAACCCATCATTGCCTGCCTGCGAGGCAGTCAGGGGCTTGTCTGTGCAGCCCCCGTGCCTACCCTGATACGCATACGCAGCTCTTAAATATCCTGAAAGAAACACCTAGGCACGCGTTCCCGGTACGGGGAAACTCTTCAGCCCCGCACAGGCTGTCCCAGGAATACACGTGAGCTTGGGTATCTAATCTGATGTAGAACACCGTGCATTTAATGCCAAGGACACTGCAAAGTCTGCTTACTAATGGGTTTTTATCTGAGAAAAGAGTAATTTGTAAAAGTAGTTTTAAATTATTTTGCCCAGTCTTTGCCAGCTGTGTGAACCAGGCAGACATCAGTCCAACCGGCCGCACCGGGGCTGCATTGCGCACACAGGGCTAAACTTGTTCCTGGGGACTGAATCAGGTGGAGGTGGGTACGGTCTGATGTTTTTTTTTTTAAAAATCACAGCAAATATTGTAATTTCACCATTTTATTTTGCACAGTTGAATGGACTGAGTTTTAAAGATATTTAAAGCAGATGTTACATAAACAGCTTCCAGTGGAGAACAAAGTCCATTTGGTTTAATTTAATCAAAATTTTAACGATTTTATTTCGTTTTAATAGAAAAAGAAAGATCTCGTAAGCCAAAAGCTATTGAAAACAACCTGCAGCAGTCACAAAGACTGTTTTCAAGGCAGAGAAAGTAGAATCTGGCCAATAATATGTTAAATTCCATTAGCTGGCACCACTGCAACAGATTGAAAGCAGGGGGGACAGGCCCCCCTGAATATCCCAGCTGGACACTCGCCAGCTTTCCCTCCTCTCCTAGTCCCTTCACCCTTTGCTGTCACCAAGATTAGTCCCAGCATCCATGCAGGGATCAGCCAGGATCCCCCAATGCTCTCCAAGCCCCAGCTGGGGCAGCATGTCTGGAGGGTGGCTGCAGCCCCTTGCCTGCTCCTCAGCAGGATGGGGTTTTTCTGGAGTCCTGAGATGATCCTGTTCCCAAAGGGAGATCAGAGGAGCAGAAAGATGACCCAGCTATGCAACGGTCTGCCTAGTTGATGAAAGCAATCCAAGGAGGTATGGGGGGAGACCGCAGAGGGAAGCGCATGGAGTTTTTTTCAGCAAGGACAAACATTCTGCCTACAAATACCTTCAAGGGAACAATATAAGCGAGGGAAGGGATTTGCTCTAATTATCTCGGAGTAGTAAAGCCTGGTGTTAGGACCATAAAACCAAATTCAGGCTAGGCAGTTAGAAAACCATCTCTGCGGCGAGCAATTGGGCACTAGAGACAGGTTCCCAGGCAGGAGCGTCTAGAGGGGTTAAAACGCTGTGCAAAGGACCTCAAATAGCAGCTCAGAGCCAGGCAGGGGTCTTGGAAATGCCTGCCAGAGCGCCTCAGAGATTTGCAGCACTGGTTCATCCCATCAAACCGAGTTTGAAAAACAAAACCAAAGTCCAGTGCTAAAACACTTATTTAATGGGACTTTTCCATGTAAGCAATCGCAGCCATTGCCAGGAGAGCGCTGTACAAATGTTGCAAGGGTTGTGCTAGGAAATAAGAAGGTGTTCGACATGCTTTGCTCTCTATTAAAATGTGGTCCATGCTCTGAAAACAAAAATCATGGGGGGCCAGCACTGGTGAAATAAGACCGCAGCCGCTTTTAGGCAGAATCCATCTGAACACAGAGGGCGGAACGAGGGAGAACAGGACAACCTAAGCCAGGGTATGGTTGCCACCAGCCAGGAGCCCTGTTTGTGGGAGGACCTGGGTTCCTCTTGTGCCTGCAGGCATTCACAACTCTGGCTTCAGACCTCCCTGGGAACCAAGGCATGGTATAGGAAGACTTGTCCTGTATGAAGGACCAATGTTATAGGGGTCATTTCCATGCCGACGCATCTCTTAGCTAGTTTGAATTCTTGCTGAGAAGTGGGTAGCCTGGCTGGAGGTTGTGTAATAGCTCTGTGTGTCTGTCTCCGAGACCGCGATTGCAGTTCCTGTCCAGTCTTGACTGGCTCCTGAAATAATCTCAAGCTCCCTGGCTGCGGTCCCGCTTGCTGTTTAGCTAGGGCTGATAGGGGCACCAGTCATGTCTGCTCCCTCCTCAAATGCCCCAACTATTCCCTGGTTTCTTGGGTGGTTTCTAGCCCATGCTGACCTCTCGGCTGCTGCAGCTGTACCTAGCAGTGTTCAAAAGCCCTGTTTCAAAGCTGTCATGGGTACGTCTGTGCAAGCTGCAGGCACACCCTTTCTTTATGCCCAGCTGCACATCAGATGCATAAGAAGCTTTAAATAGCTGGTGGCCACCGCTTAGTGCTCTCAGTGAATTCCCCCTGGTTCAGTTTCAGTTCCATATGCGAACCAGTTTTTTTCAAACCTTCCGAGCTTCTTGGAGGTGACAGCTACCATCTCCTCCAGCACGTTTCCCCACCTCTCCCTCCCGCATCTTCCCTGCTGCTGCCACAGCTGGGTGTCTGCTCCCGACGTTCAGTCCCTTGCAGCAGCAGCGGTGTAAAGGGGAGTGTGGACTCCGTCCCCAGCAGCGGGGTGCAGGAAGGGGGGAAGGACCGCAGAGGCAGCAGCAGCATCGGGCTTGTGGACACGCGTTTTTCACTTCATCTTTCAGCTCAGCGTATCACACAGTGCTTTACAGCGTCCTGCAAAGTCCATCTTTCTGCCGCAGCCTCTGTGTGGAGGATCAGCTTGCTGCGTGCCACTGGGGATCCCAGCCTCCGATTAAAGCCCTGCAGCATGTGTAGATGATAGCAAAAGCTACAGCGATGACCAATCCAGCAGAGGCTCGACGTCGGGGTGGTGCAGACCCGGCTATATTTCCTGTGTGGACAACCCATTTTGCATAAGCCAAATCCAAACCAAGGAGCATTTCCTATAGTACAGAGGGTCAGGGTGTCTTTTAGCTTCCCGGCCTCTCTGAACATGCTGAAATCTAAGCCATGCTCTGGAAATATCACCGTAAGGCCAGAAAGAGAAGGTTGGAGCTGGGAAATGCGTTCCCAGCTCTACCAGTTAGCTATCCTTTCTGTGCCAGCTGACTCTTTTGTGAAATGGGACCAATTCCTTACCTCGCTGCCCTGCCTGACAGTGGTGATTATTTATTCTTTCTGCTGGTGAAATAGCCACGCTCCCTGGGCCAGCGGCTAGATGACTGAGGTTTTAAAGCAAGTCTGCATAAGGGACATGCATACTCTAGTTTTCAGAGGAAAACCGTGAGGTGGGACAAGGGCTGGCAGGCAGCCGTACGTGGGCAGAGGTGGCAGTGAACGAGGGCAGGCTGAGGAAAGCCTGCTCCTTGAACCCCTACCTCTCTGCTAGGCCTGGGCGAGACCGCAGTGCCAGTCCCCGCTCCGAAGCAGTCTCAGCACACGGTCAATGCCTGCGAAATGCTTAGAACGTGTAAAAGTGCTAAGTGCTATAAATTATTATTAAGAATAGATTGGCCCAGGATGTTTGGGATGATTAAAACCTCCCCACCGGCCTGCTAAATAACCTCTGCTTTGGTCTGGCTGGGCACGGATTGGGGGTTTTTTTTTCTATTTTCCCACCCCCTCAACTTTGTGCCCAGCCAGGCAAAAATATGGGCCATTTACCAGCCAAGCAAGGAGGTCAGTGGGAGCCCTGCAGCAGAGAGGACGCCGGTCTGCCGTGGGTCATGCCAGCAGCATTGCTCCCCAGTCTACAGCCAAGCTCTGCTCACCCTCAAGGTGCTCCATCCCCATTCAGAAACACTCCCTCCCCTTAGCTGCCCAGCTGTGCCTCCGTCCATCTGTCCTTCCGCTCCTCCTCAGCCACATCCGTGGCTCTGTGATGATTTAAAATAAATAAGACACTTGAGATACTGGAGCTGGGAATGGAGAGAGCCAGGGCCTCCCGAGTTAACAATGAATCACTCGGGGAGTGGAGTTATTGATTTGTAATCATTGCCTGGCTCCCAAATATAACAGCCGTGAATTCCACTGACCAGCCACCCAGATGAGGCGCTTTGGTCTATTCCCAGCACACCTGCAAAAATTCAAATCCGTCTTGCTCACAAGAGCAGGGCTCGTAGCTCTGGAAGCCCAACAGCTTCGTCGGCACTCGCCCTCTGGAGTGGAGCCAGCGATGCTCACCAGCAGCAGCCTGCACACATGCCAGCCTGCCGCTGCGCTGCTGCTGAGCTGAGCTTGCAAGTAAATAAGTCAAACGGCATCTTTTCCTTCAAAATCGCCCCCCGCGAGGGTTGTTCCCTGCTGCTGCCACCCCGCAGCGGAGGGCTGGGGAGGAGAAGGACAAAACAAAGCGAGCCGGTGTGTATTAGCAGCCTGTTGCTTTGGGAGCAAACGGCAGGCTGCCAAGGGCTCCCAGGGCAGGAGCTGAGAGCCCTGGGTATTCGGGAAGAAGGCTCGGCACCATCCGGGGCAGGTCCCAAGCTGTCTCTGAGGTTTCTGCGCAAAGGCTCCCAGAGAATATTAGCAGTGTCTTGAGTTTATTATTTGTATTCTCTCCCTCGCCTACCTACTAGGGGCAAAAATGAGAGCAAACTAGGCAACGGAAACACCCAGGATTAGCAAGAATACCTGATTCACTCTCTCTAGGGAATGACTTTAGGGAGGGAAGAAGCCCAGTGCCACTGTGGGAAGTGTTTTCTTGCTTTTTGCATTAGTCACATCAGGTTTCCAGCCCGCCCTGGGGTATCTATCTATCACCAGGCTGTGGTGGCTCCCACAGATCAGCACGGTTTTGAGGGGGTTGGCCCTAGTATAACAAGCAGGGCAAAATTCCTGTTCCTAAAAGCTGTATTCCATCTAAACATCCCCCTCACTCCTGACTCCTGCTCCACCCGCCTGGCTTCCCCAACCAGAACCTAAAGCAAACCACATCTCTGCCTAGACTCCTAATCCCGCCACTTCTGCCCTGGGAGTCCATCACGCCTTGATACAGAGGATCTGAGTTGGTCCCTGGTCACTCTGCAGCTGAGGGCATCCCCATGACCTCTGCCAGGACACCCTGCGTCTCCACAGTGTCAACCATCTCCTCCTCTCACTGGCTCTCCATTTCTCTGCATCTACATCACCCAGGTGGCTCTACTGTCACGTAGACTTCAAGCCTGATCAGTAAGAAGTACGAGGCCTTGCAGTGGCACAGCACCATGATTTTTCTCTCTCTCTCACCCCGGAGTCTCCCAGAAATCCCGCCAGAAGACACATACGCTACACTGCATCCCAAAGCTATGGCTCTATCATACACTCTAAGGCTCCAGAAATGCTTTGGGAGAGAGGATATCAAAGGCTGGGGAGTACACCAGCAGCTACACCCGACCTTCAGCTGCTCAGAAGTCACCCCACTGTGTACAGTTTCTTTTCCTCCTGTGCATGAGGCAAGCAAGTTGGCATTTAGAACGGGTTTATACTACAAAATTAACGTCAGTGAGGAGCATTTGAGTTAAAACCTGACTGCTCTCCCCAAAAGTGTCTGTCTTGTAGCCAAGCTTCATCCTGCCTAGGCAAACCTCCAAACTTTATTAAAGCCTTGAGATGTCAAAATAAGGCTTCTGCCTTGTTCCCTTTACAGATACCTCCATACACCGTCACCGCAAATGCAGACACTGGCCTCGAGCCAGTTAGAGCTAGCAGCGCTGCCAGCAAAACATCATTCCCCCCAAGCATTACCTAGCTTCTTAGGCAGGGTTGCACTCTGTGGGGATTTATATTGCTATCAACTGTAAGAGCACCTGAGCAACAGAGCTTAAAGCAAGGTGAAGAGTGCTCATCACAACAACAGTCACCTGCCCAGGGTTCACACTCAACAGCAGAGCCCAGCCGCTTGGGATCGTTACAGAAAAAAACTCAGGGCATTTCTGGCATGCCTAGACTTGTTCATCCTGTTCTTCAGAGGCATTTCAGCCCAGCCCGTAACACTTTGCCTCTTGTCCCCTGGCACTCCCAACCCTGTCCTGCAGGTAGTGAGTGATAGGTGATAGGTGCAATCTTACCTTCGCC
>NW_009216130.1:2903-6914 GCF_000690835.1 Fulmarus glacialis | reverse complement strand
TTTCCCTAAAGCACTACAGCACTACCTGTATCACCACGGCAAGCAGAGAAGTCCTCAATGCACCCATCCCAACCTGGGTGACAAGAAATGCATGAAGCACACAGTAAGCGTCACTTTTGCAAGCCCTTCAGCAACAAGCTGCAGTATGATCACTGACCTCACAAAGTGAGGCACAGACAGAGGCTTCAAGGATACAGCTTGTAGGGTCTTTAAGGCAAACAGACCACGTCTTTTGGGGACACAACCCCATGTCGTGGGGATACAACCACTTCTCAGCCCACCCTAGGAACAGCTAGCTTAAGCCCGCCTTCTTTCAATCACTGATGAACAAGCCTTGGCTCTTGAACCTCACTGTCAGCTCTGAGAATGGCTCCTGTGTGAGTAACACACTGTGCGACAGGACGGGGAATGTGCTGCTACGAGGTCCGCTGTGTAACCTGGATCATCAGCTATGGGAGGAAGCATGGCTGCAGGGACCAATCCCTCTGGCTTACCCTGGGATCCCACTCCACAGCTAGCATAGCCCTCCACCTCCAGAGTGACATGTTAGGAGTCCTGGGGAGCCATTATCACCGTCTGCCTAAAATTCCCCGTTCCCATGGCCTTCTTCAGTCTGAGAGACAGCCCTCATGGCTCTAGCACACATTAAGATGCTGCCCATCGCTGCTTTGCATTATAATATGCGAGAGCTGCTTCCTTTATTTTCTGCCTGATCGATACGTCTTCTGCAGACGGACAACTCTATTTCCCACTGTGGTTTCACTCCGTTGGTGACAGCCAAGGCAAAATCACAAGCAACGTCAGGGATGTAGGCATCAATCAGCGTGTCAGCTGCGAGGAAGCAGCAAGGGCCGGCTGCTCCACGAGGGACGGTGAGCCTGGAGCTGGGGGCAACAGCAAGGCAGGTACGGGGTGGTGGCAACTCTGGCAAAGGCACAGTCCCACAATACCTGAGCAAGAAGAGCAGAGCAGGTCTGGTGTCGGTAACCAGGTTCAGTCAAGAGTCCAGTGATTGCTGGGCAAGTCCGTGATGACAAGACAGATCTGAGGTCAAGTCAGGGACTGAAGTCCACAGGCCAAGGTCCACATAAACAGGGAACATGGCACAGGCGTGCAATACAGCTGCGAGGTAGCCCAGGTGGCGACCAAGTGCAAGAGCCTCAGTTTACAAGTGAACAGCAGAACAGGCCCTCACTGAGGCTTTTTTACCAGAGCTTTCTTGAAGAGCTCTCTTCAACATCAGACACCTGCACAATTACCTAAGCCAGCCCTGAGTCCAGAGAGCCGAACCCCCAGGGGATGCGCTCAGGCCCTGACACTAGCTACCACGCTGCGTAAGCCTTCTCAAGGGGGTATAGATGCCAGGGATTAATATAATCTGCTTCCAATCTCCGACTCAAGCACCACACCACCACAAATGCCCATGGTAACAGCAGCGGGCATTTAAAGGAAAAGACCCTTACCAGACACCCCTCACCTGTATCCCAAGCTCTCTGGGATGGGACGAGTCTGTGTTATAACCAGCGTTCGTGCAGCAGTCTAATCCTCCGTTCCGCTTCCTTGAACACCACCAAGCCCTGCCATAACACAACCTGAGGCAAACCATGCAGTAGTACCTGTGTACTGTGGTTTCACCGAATCTTGCCTCTGACTTTTTTACCCTCTTGCTTTTGATCTGGCAGCAAATGCCACTTAAGGCTGGCTGCCATTTCTTTTCCATCGCTGCGATTTCTCTACAACTTTGAGCTCCAGTTTCCCTGCCCGTCTGTGCAAGGCACTCTTTGCAGAGATAAAGGCTGGGTACCACCAATGCCACTTCCCCGGCTTTTCGGGAAGGTACAGGGCAGTGGAGGGAGGGATGGTTTGTAGTGTTACAACCAAGCAGTGGTTTGGCACCCCTGCGCCTTCTGCAGCAGTGAAGTTCTCCGCTCTTATAAAGATCTTGCTTGCATGAAAAGGATGTGGAAAGTTGCTGTAAAAAAAAGGGAGCGAATAGAGAAATTGCCAACCGCATTAAAATAACTGTGTTTTAGCAAAGTTTTTGAAATGGTGCTGGGGACAGAAAGCAGTGCAGTGCATAAGAGGGAACTCTGCCTCAGGGGTAATACGTGCGTGCACACACCTTCTTATGCTAAAAGAGTATTCACGATTTCACTCTGGAGTGGGAGAACTATAAGCCAAGCTGAACTTCTAACTGACTCCAGTGATTCTGATAGTTTCTGTTTATTCACCCTGTTGTGAGCTGGACCTGAACCAGATCCTATCTGCATCTCTCCCGGGTGCTCAAAACCCACCTCTGGGAGACGACAGGAAAGATGAAACGCTCAGCATTCGTGCCATCCTCACCAGTCCCTGAGGAGAAGAGGGGGCTAGTAGCCACCAGCACCCTTTCTGGACCAAGATGAAGATGTATCAAGGTACAGCGGTGTGCTAGGTTCAAAGATTATGCTCTAAACTCTGGATCCAGCTTCTGTCCCAGTGAGGCCCTACTGCAATACAAGAAATCAGGCTTCATAAAACACACGGAGGGCTGCGCCACAGGCACTGAGACGCAGCCAGGCTGCAGCTCGTTGGAAGGGACAGTCTCCATTAGTGTGAAGAAAGAAGATCCAACAACTGCATTTAGTCTGTGGATATCTTAATGTCTCTGACACCGCCAGCCCACCTCTTCCCGCCGCAGTCCCAGCCCAGCGTGCATCACCGATGCAGCGCTGACGTAAAGCTGTAATTGCCAGCACGGGGACTGGGGCCAAGGGGAATTCGCTGAGACAGTCGGGCTCTCCGGCAGCCTGTCAGCTCCTAGGTCTGCAATGGAAATTAATGACCGAAGCTCAAGGAAGTGCACCTTAAACAAAAACCCCACTGGCTACGCTGAGGAGGCAGGTGATGTCCAGCCTGTTGAAATGACGTTGTAATTAAAACTTAATAAAAAGTGGCATTTATCGATGAGTTGTATTAACGTTGTCTAAAACCATTTGGACGAATTAAAACTCCTCTCCATATTTTCCTGCCGCGTTAAAAGCAGCAAGGCATGAAACAGATCAATAACGCTAGCCACATTGGCCTTTGTTTGGGGCAGAAGAAAGCTTTGCTGTTGGAAAGCTTCAGCTGGCATGGCTTCAGCCACCGAGACGCTGCCTCCTGGCCTCTGCCAGGGCCCCTGCTGGCGAGCCCCAAAAGAGATTGCCAGGGTACTTACACGGGCACATAAAGAATGCTCCCAAAAACGCTGCCGGGGACCAGCTGTCCCACTCTGGGGGACACTTCCAGGTTATTTGCATGAGCAGATATAAATGCGTGCCCCGGAGAGGGCTGCCAAGGCCCCTGCTGGCACGCAGCGGGGGCTGCTGCCAGGGTACTCGCCCGGGCACAAAGCAGCACGGGCCTCGGGGTGAGGCTGTCGCGGCCCCCATGCGTGCGCATCGCACCCTGCGAGGGTGCTTCACGGCACAGCCCATCGCGGGACCATAAGCACCCAGGGCCCCATGTCCCAGCTGGATTGCTCTCCGCTTCTTCTGTGCCGGCTACAGACCTGTAAAGCGGAAAGACTGCCAGACCTTGATTCCTCCCCGCGCCCTGCTCCGTCTGCCTCTCTCCAGCCACACAACAGCTGAGCAGCTCAGCACCGCGCCACCTGCTCCCCACCTCCAATCCCCCCCTCCAAATCCCATGTGTGGCCACCCCGGGGACGCTCAGCGCTTTGCCACTTCGGCTGCACCCTCCTCCCGTGGAGCTCCAGCCCCCACGGGAGGCCCGGGGCCGATCAAGCGGCATGCTGCGGCCAGGAAACGAGTGGGCATCTTGGGAGGAAACTCTAAATACTCCCAGCCGAGGCAGGGTGGGCAAGTCAGCCCCGCGCGTGCCTCCTCCCTGCGGAGCCCAGGGAGGAGAAAGGCACGGGGGCAAAATGGGATGCCTCGGTCTTCCGTCTGCCGTTGGGGATGCTCACGGTTAGTCACAATCTGCTCGCGACAAGCCACAGTTACTGTGGCTTCTGCTAAAAACGGCCCC
>NW_009216130.1:350-2811 GCF_000690835.1 Fulmarus glacialis | reverse complement strand
CCCCATCACTCATCCACTGGACTTTGGCAGCCGCTGGCTTGCCACAGGCCATGTGTGAACGCTACTAAGGGTGTGGATATGGTGATTTAACTCTGGTTGTTCTCATATGATCAAGTAGGCACCAGGCTTGTCCCTTTTTTGGATGCTGGTTAAGTCCTTCGTCTCCGTTACAGCTTGCAGCAGCCAGTGACACAGGGGAATCGTGCTCTGGCTGCCAGCAGCCCCTTAGCCGTGCCACTGCTGGCGTGATGCGGGCACCCTTCAGGGATGCTTAAAATGGGTAAAACACTTTTAGAGAGAAAACGTTTGGGCACTTTCTCTTTGGAAATGCCAATGCTGCAGTACGGCCAGTGAAACCAACTTCTGGGAGAAATAAATCTGATAAAAAGAAAGTTTGCTTGTTTGTTTCCCACCCAAGCAGGTAGTTAAGCCATGGAACTCGCTGCCCCAAGACATTTGTTTAAGGCAAAGGATTTTTTGCACCTTTTCACAAGCCCTTAGCACAAGCCCCTACTGGAGGAAGAACCCTGCGGGCATCACCCTCCGGCCATCCCTCTAACCTTGCATCGCCCTCAGGGCTGTTCAGGATTACAGTTCAATACTTGACATTTAAAGTAGAAATAGAGGAACTGGGTTTTGTTGGACCAGACTAACTCTTCCTCTCTTCTAGCGCTCTGTTTTTGCCAGGGGTCAGCATCACAGGCAGGGACACAAAAACCTCCAGTAGGCAGGAGCAGGAAAACATCCCTACTTATGAAACCCTTCCCAAACTCCACAGGCAAAGGTTGAATTCAGCTTTGGTAAGCAGGGATTACATCACTAGAAGCTTTTGTTGCTTTAATTACAGCTTTTAATATCACCTGTAATGCTGAACTCTCCTCTGACTCCTGCTAAGACCCCCGGGCTCCATCGCACACGGCAGAAGCAAGTTCCACAGGTAAGATGTGAATGGTGTGAAAAGAGATTGCCTTTAATTGTACTAATACTGTTTTTAATGTAGCTGAATATCTCCGGATTTCACTGAATGAAACAGGGAGATGAGTTCCCAGTGAATCTTTTCAAGCTGCTCATTCTTTTACGGAGTTTTATCAAGCCGCAACCACAAAGGAGGCGAAAAAAAGACTGACTCAACCCTGGCTGGGGAGGAAAATGCCTTTGTTTTTACTGTGCGGTTCTGCTTCCCATTTACATTCAGAATTAGAAGTACTCCGTCTAGTGACAAAAGTAAGTTCTTGATGCTTTTCCCCTTCCTGCACTTTGGTTTTGCCCGGTCTCCTTGCAAAAGCAACGCCAGTGTAGGAGGTTAATATAAAGGGTTAGTGAGCAAAATTTGTCACGCTGATAAAGGCATATGAAGAGGAAAACCCCACTAAAGCCTCAGGCCTCCTGTTTAGTTTGCAGAGTTGCAAAACATAAAAAATTCCCTGTTTAGTAAATTGGGGGAATGTGGTCCGGAGCAACTGAGAGACAGATGTGGAACCCCATGATGCCAGTGCTACAGACTCGCTTTTCAAGCTAGAACAATACTTTAAAATGAAAAATTCATTACCCGGATCTGTGAAAAGCAAATGAAGCTCAGCCTTCCCTAACCTTGACATTTTCCAGACTGCTGGCCAAATCCACGGGTAGGACACACGCACGCACATCCACCCCCGCCCTTCAAAGGGCTAGCTGGTCCGACGGAGAATGGCTTTCAGATGTGACTTATCTTTGAATGAGCTGTGACACCGCCAAGTCCCAGCGTACAAGGTGCTGTGCATCTACACTTCTAATTACTAAAACCGGCGGTGGTAAAGGCTTTACGGCTCTGACTGTGCACTGTTCTGGTGTGGTCCCCAAAGAAAAAAAAAACAGAAGAAGAGTGGGTGAAAGCAAAGTGTAACAATTAGTAAGTTGATTCAGTGGAAGACCATTTGCATGCGCTATTGCCAATTGCCGCTCCACTTAGCCATCGCGAGCTATTTTGGCAACCCGGGTCTGCCCACTGACTTGAGGCTATCCTAACGCCGCCCTCCTTGCTGTGTGTTTTGTCCCTGTCCTCCCCCAGCTCTGTCTATAATGTGACAGTTTCTGCCAAACAATGTTAGTGCATTAGCCACTTTTCAAACGATCGCTTCCCCACTGGGTAGGGTCTCTTCAGAGCGAGAGGACGCAGACCGCAAGCCTCTCAGCTCCAAAGAGATTTTCCCCTCTCCGGTTAGTGGTATTCCCTGAGCCCTGCTGATGAAAGACACAGATGTGTCTGCAGAGGAGCAGCTCTCAGTGCCTGCCTCATTCCCCAGAGCCCTCTTCAGCCAGTTTGATGTCTAAGTGGAAGGGAAGAAAATAAGCTGACAGTGGGGTTACCACCCAGATGATTTTCTGAATTGATTAGCTGCTTTTTCATAGGTCTCACAGCCATACAAACAGCAACCTCGTTGGATCTCGCAAGCTAAGTAATGACCTCGGCTAGGAGAGCTCT
>NW_009216130.1:0-319 GCF_000690835.1 Fulmarus glacialis | reverse complement strand
ACAGAAACAAAGGAAAAGCCAGGGGAAAACATGAAGGGAACTAAATAACAGCTAGAAAGAGGCAAGGGAAATGCAGCTTGCAAGACTGAGAGGGAAAATAAGCACCTTTCAGCAGCGGCTCATTTTTGACTCCAGTTTGCATGTAAAGGGCTGGGCAGGCGAGGAAAAGAAAGCTCAGACCACAACTTTTTGAGGTCAGGGCTGTGAGTGCGGGACAGCCCCGTCGGCAGCTAAGGGCCTTCTTTGGGTGTGTTATGATAGAGGTGACGCTGTAATAAAATCCAGATCCCTTCGAGCTGTCATGCGCTGGCCAGCCCGC
>NW_009216129.1:0-38882 GCF_000690835.1 Fulmarus glacialis | reverse complement strand
GCTGCGGGAGCCGCCGGAGCCCGCCAGCCCTTAGCGCAGGCTGCGGGGTTTCTGCAAGTCATCTGAGCCAGCCGAAACGCGCACCCCGCGCTCCCCCTGCCCCGCTCTCACGGAGCCCGGTCGGATTTATTCGGGGTTTTTTGTTGTGGGTTTTTTTTTTTTTCTTCTCTCCCATCGTGCTGTATGTATTGGTTTCTCTCGTCACCCGCCACGGTTAACTTTCCTGTGACTCGGTTTAACTCTTGAGATCTCCACGGATGTTGCTAAGAGCACTTTTCTTGCCTTTGCTGTCCCTTGCTGGGATCGGATTTCATACTAACTGGACTCTGTGTGCCTGTATGTGTGTTCTGAGTGTCTTGAAATTTTGCTTTCCTTTACAAGAGCTGTGCGTTAATTGTAACCAAGGTAAGACTCGCTGTTCTTGTTCCCTCGTGCATGTCTAAATTAGATGTTTCTTTAAAGATGAAGTATGTATTTTCTTTTACACGGTGGAGTCATATGTAGTCCTTCCATTGATTAGTACTTGTGAAAAAGAAGCGTAGAACTTGCAGAAAAATAAACCTATTTAGCAGGAGATCTAGCTTGGCTTTCTAAACCGATCTGCTTTTCTCTGTTGCAGCTTCTGTGATGCTTAAAAGAATAATTTGTGTCTTATTTTGTTTTCCCTTTTGACAGACCTGTGAATGACCATAGGCTTGGCTTGACCTTGATTTTGATGGCTTTGTTGGAAGATCTAGTGATGTGATTGCATTTCATGAAGTGATTGCTCTCCAGCCTCTATGGCTTAGGGTATAAGCCATTTCAGCCACACTGTCACTTACGGACAATTCAGATTTTTTTAAAACAAACCTTTTGGCTATTTTTCTTTTCTCACTTCCCCTTTTCCCCCCTGTTTCTCCTTAATGTTGGGAGCCTTATTCTACACTTTGATGTGATTGATAGTCCTGCTGCTTCGTGCTGCTGATTTCTGTTTTAAAGTACAATGGCTCTAAGTGGCAACTGCAGGACTTACCTTCCTCCCCGCGAGCAGGGGACTGGGCTGCACTCCTTCCCGGAGGTAGTGGAGCTAAATGTGGGCGGCCAGGTTTACTTCACTCGCCACTCCACCTTGGTTGGCACCCCGCACTCCCTGCTGTGGAAAATGTTCACCCCAAAGAGAGACACAGCCAACGATCTGGCCAAGGACTCCAAGGGAAGGTTCTTCATCGACAGAGATGGTTTCCTTTTCCGCTATATTCTGGACTATCTCAGGGACAAGCAAGTGGTTCTGCCTGACCACTTCCCAGAGAAGGGAAGGCTCAAGAGGGAGGCTGAGTACTTCCAGCTCCCGGACTTGGTCAAAATCCTGACTCCGGATGACAACAAGCAAAGCCCCGATGATTATTGCCACAGTGACTATGAAGAGGTCTCCCAAGGCAGTGACACAAGAATATGCCCACCCTCATCGCTCTTACCGCCTGATCGGAAGTGGGGATTCATTACCATCGGGTACCGGGGGTCGTGCACTATTGGCAGGGAGAGCCAAGCAGATGCCAAATTCAGGAGGGTCCCAAGGATTTTGGTTTGTGGAAGGATTGCTCTGGTCAAAGAGGTCTTTGGAGAAAGTTTGAATGAGAGCAGAGACCCAGACAGGGCTCCAGAAAGATACACCTCCAGGTTTTATCTCAAGTTCAAGCACCTGGAGAGGGCTTTCGACATGTTGTCCGAATGTGGATTCCACATGGTGGCCTGTAACTCCTCAGTGACGGCTTCCTTTGTCAGCCAGTACACAGATGACAAGGTCTGGTCCAGCTACACCGAATATGTCTTCTACCGTAAGTACAAGACATTTCTGAGGGAAATGTAGCTACCTGTTTTAAGCCGCTCTCTTCTGCTGACTGTACGATTCTCAAAGCACAGAGTGCAAATTTCCTTGTGTCTGCTGTGGGCTGAGGTTTTATTTATATCTGGGGGGATATGCTTCAGTTGAAGCTTTCAAAATGTAAAGCAAGGCTGAACTCAATGACTTGGTCTTGGCTAGGTGGCAGCACAGACTGCCAAAAGCACCCCATCCCTGTGGCTGAAGGGTGCTGCTGTCTGGCTGTGTAAATCAGCCATCTGACTGCCTTGTGCGCTTCCCGAATACGTGCGGGATACAATATAAGCCTTGCAAACACACTGCAGATTTAATTACAGAAAATCTTCAAATGGGATTCAATTTACAAAGGTAATAGCTGCTTGATAATAGTCAAGCACAGTCAGCCAAGCCATCTGTCAACAAACCTGACACACACACAGGGGAGGGAAAACAAAATCCCGTCCCCCTGGCTGCTTTTCAACAGGAGGCCTTCTCAGAGCCAGCTGATGAAATGAGGGCTCAGAGCAGAGAGAGGCAAGTTGCTGCGCCTTGTTATGCAATATGCCTATGGAAAACAAACTATCCTCATAATGAGAAGTATCTGCCCTGTTTACCGCAATCACATCAGATCACATACTGTTGTGGTAATTTTAGCTGATAGCTCTAGCCGGCTCATTAACTTTCTAAGTTGATATTCAGGTAGAGGCACCGTTACCAATGGTAACACGAGGGTAATTTTGATTCTATAATTCTGTATCAGAAAATCATTCCACAACTGCTGTGCTTAAATATTCGAGAGGTTCATGATGCTGTTTTCCTCCATTTTCATTTCAAGAGGGTGAAGGATGCAACATTTCCCTGGTCCATTTGTAGAAATGAGCTTTAGCCAGCTGCTGCTTTGGCGAGCGGGGTTTAGAGAAGGATAATGCTCTGCCAGCAGACCTGCTGCGCTGTGTGCGGTGCTTACAGTTAGCAGGCTCGGTAATGTGGAGAGCTGACAAAAGTTTTAGATGAAAGATGTATCAGGAAGTGAATGGTTTGTGTGTAATACTGGATTCAGCGCCATCTACTCTTGTGTCTCGGCTCAACAGGCAGCCCTAATCTGCTTATGTAATGATGCTTAAGTTAGCATCCTGAAAAGCCATCTGTATTTTTGACATGCATAGATTTATTTAAAATTAGTTTTCTAGCTGGATTTCTTAGCAAAATGTTTCTAAGGACATGGATCCACTTATATTCCGACGGGGATGGATGATTTCTATTATTAGGCTGCTTCTATTTGAAAACATAGTGTCTTGTAAAAGTTATAGGAGGAGAATTAATGTAGTTAAAGGAATGGATTAGAATAACTTGTGTTTGCATTTATATTTAAAATCAGAAAAAAGTGTAAGTTCCTTATAGGCACAATGGTTTGCTAATTGAAGAGAGGATGACGGTAGGTTTTGCATGAATTAGCAAACACAGTACTCCTGATTTTCATATTACTCAAATTTTTACCTTCAAGGACTGCTCATTGCTTCCACATCATACAACTAGGGTTAGGTACTGAGATGAGAGGTACCTTAGAAATTTTGGAGAGTGAAAGTCTACAGTAGGTGTCACAAAGTCTGCTCTCACCAATGCAGGGAAAGCCCAATCCAATTAAAGTTCCTGGAAAGACTCTCATCCAGTTCAATAGGCTTTGCATTTGGCTCATATGAGTTTTGTGGATTTTTGACTGATACAGTTTCAGAGATGGATTTTTCAAAGGATCCTTCTCTAGGTAAAAGCTAAAGCAACGACCGTGATGCCAAACCGCTCTCTTTTATCTTGATCCAAATTGTTCTGTCACACTTTGTGCCATTTGCTGCTTGCTGCAACAGAGCCGCTGGTGGACCACGGAGGTTCTCCAGCCGCGTGCTTGGGGTCTGGCTGCGGTCAGCCGACCCGAGAGCAGGCCCGGTATCTGCAGAATTCACCTGGAGCCAGTGAACCCCCTTTCCAAATTGCCCGAAGTCATTTCATTTGAAACTTTGAGGACCAATAAAATTGACATCTGGCTTTCTAGTGGAACACTACAACTTCTCTGCAGCTGCTTAGCCATAATTATTTAATTAGAAGCTGCCAACTGTGTCTATCTAAGCACTAATTCATCAAGCTGTTGTGATCAGGTTAATGGGCCTAAACATGGGAGGTGTCTAATAAAACTGGTTAGGCAGATGCAGAGGTGGTCTTTGCAGAGCCACTTAGTAGCTCCTGTGAAATGCACAGTTGGAGGGACTCGTCAGAGCTGGGAGAGGATGATTGTTTCTAAAGGAGGAAGAATAGAGGGAGAAATATTTTTTTGATACACCAAATACATTGTATGCTCCAAATACTACTCAGAAGGTAAATGCCTGTGGTTGGCGAAGATAAAGAACATTCTTCATGTGCAAATCCTTTTGAAAGTAGATCAGATGGACCGAAGGGGGTGTAAACTGTGCAGCTACTCACACGGGTACAGTGTGCTGTTAACAGAATTGCACAATTAATATTGTATGACATTTTCTCCCCTTGTTCAAATTTAGGTGCTATTAAGGCTAATGGGAGATTCATGTTCTCTGTGGAGGAGGTTTTCCCAAAATGCAGGGCAAGTAGAAAGTGTCCGGTACAGCAAACCTGCAGCTGTTTTGCTGAGTGGGTGGCAAGATGGGCTGCAAAGCCAGCACTCAGGATGACAGTGCAATCCTCGGAGCGCAGCTGGGCTCCACTCCAGTTTCAAATAGGCCGATGCATTGGAGACAGGCTGTGTTGATACATTAGAGCCATAATTAAACACTTCTTTGAAACTCAGTTCCTGTGTGGTGGGTGGGCAGGAGTCACAGCCTGCCTCCTGCTCACAGGTGGAGTATGAGTTGAGAAAAGGAGGTGAGGTTCTGCTCATGTATTTTCTTTCCCTCCAGTTTCTCTTATGTCAAAGATGTTTACTTAAATTTTATACCTTATACTAAGGTTGGATTTCTAACTTGAACCATTTTGTGGGTCTCCCTCTCCTGTTGTTTTGATGATCTTGAAGTAAAACCTCATCTCCAAACACTCTCATTTTTGAAGAGGGTGAGAGCCTGTGCTTGGATCTTAATTTTTAAATGTTTTCAACCTTTACAATGGGATGAATCAAAAATGTGCACTTGAACATCTGCTAAATGTTGTGGCGGGGGTGAGGCGTGTTAAAGCATATGGGCTGGCTCAGCCTTTTGTAGCCTGGCCCCATTCCTGACTTCGCAGCGGCAGCAGCACGCTCTTTTTCACCACCTCCCATAACCTCCAAGCCAGCCCTTTCTGCCTGGTTCCAGTCTTGCAGCATTGCCAGGACTGTGGGTGACAGTCCTGCACATGGATGTTGTGAGTGCCAGAAGAGCAAAATAACAGGTTGGAAACAAAGAAGGCTTTAGCTTCAGACAGCAGGTCAGTGACATGGCAGGCTGTGTGCATGTGTCTGCAGAGCAGCTAGGAAGCGAGTGACCTGGCAGTGGGATGGGATGGGATGGGATGGGATGGGATGGGATGGGGAGAAACTGCATGGCAGCCCCTGTCTGCGTATTGCTGTTGCCCCCAAAACCCTGATGGCACGTCCCTTCTCTTTCTGCTTGTCAGTGGCTGAGACTGCAATAGGCTCTCAGAACAGTTCACAGTACAGAGGGGAGATCTTGACTCTAATACATCACGTCTTTTTTTTTGCTTTTACTCTCGTGGCTCCCTGCACAGCTGTGGGTAGCACCGATAAGCAGCGTGGCTGGCACCACAACAAGCAGGTTGCCCTCTGCTCAGCTGGAGCAATAAAGCTGGGGGAGAGGAGAGCTACTAGGCAAAAAGGAACAAATACAGAAGTAGTACAGATGGAGGAAAAGGAGAGAAAATTCACACACAATCTGAAGAAAAAGAACAAGGGAAAAGTTGCGGGTACTGACAACTACACTAAGACATGATGAGGGAGAATTTGTTAGATACATCAAGCCTTCGGTTTAACCCAAAAGTTTTCCCACAACAAGCAGGTGGAGAGGGGTTGACAAATGCTCCTTCAAGTTTACTAGCAATAAAAAATACAGAGATTTAGCCAGATGACTGTCCCTGCCCTTCCTAAGGCCATGTTTCAAAGTCTGAGCAAGCATGAGAAGATCAGGACAATCAGTCTGATTTGCTTAAGCCTTGCCTTGCGCTGGCCATCTGCACACGTGGAACAGCTCAAGCACCTGCAGATGTTCAAAGGAAACTGTGAGACGTTCCTGGCACCGTAGCTCTGAAAGCCAAAAATTAATCGACAAGGCTCTTGCTCCTGAAGGACATATGCTGCCTCCGCTTGCTCTAGGGACAGTTGTAAATTTTGGCCTTCTCACCTTACTCGTTCAAGAAGTTGCTGGCTGGGTGTGCTTTTCACTTGCTGGTAGGAAGCTGATGTGCAGAGGTGTTTGTTAAGTAGGTTTCAGATTATCCTGGGATAAACAGATGAATCCTCTGTGGTGGGGCTGTACAGGAGGGAAGAGAAATGCCAAGTGATACTCTCTGCGAATGCGCTCTGATGGCCGTTCATTGGACATGTATCTCTGGGATAATCCTGGTGTCGTTTATACAAGATGATCCACTAGGCATTAATGCAGCCAGCTGTGACCTGTCACTTTGTATGCGTGAACAGACCTAAAAGATCCCATACTGATGTACATACCACTGACTCATAAATGAATTGTGTGGTAGAAATTTGACTAACAAAACTGAATGCTCTTGCACAGTGACACCTACAGCTGTGCTGTCAAACGGGGTAGATGTGGAAGAGGAATATCACCTATTTTCCTCTCTCTTTAAACTGATACTGTTCTATGTGCTAGTAGTTGGTTCTGTCTGGTTTTAAATCAGTGAAGATCAAAATAACCCAAAAGATAACAAAATAAAATCTAATCCCATGAATAATGCAAGCTTCCTGTCCTGTTAACAGGAGTGGTTTCTGTTTCCAGATAATTATTGTCATCATCAGTGAATCTGGTCCATCTTGCCAAACAAAATTCTCTCACACAAGGATGCTCGTCTGCAGGTGATGGGGCTGTAATCAGCCAAGTCTGCTAGCATATTCATGTCAGAAGGACCTTGCTCCTAGCTTTTTTGGTCAAACGTGAGTGATGGTTGATTTTTTTCTAGTTTGTCATGGCAGACTGAAAAGCCTGTAGAGTTTGTTGGTTTGATAAGAGTTATTCCGTAGATGAAAAATGCTATTATTTATTAGAAACCAATAGTGTCAAATCTGATTGTTAGATCAGTCTAAAAGTCTCCAGCTTAGTGGATAACCGAAGCAAAAATTGGTAAAAATGTTGGTTGGATATAGGATTCGGAGTTCATTCTAACAATGTACGGATAGTGTTGTTCAGGAACTGGCACGGAGGGCTTTTGGGTACTGGCCTTTGTCTCCACCCAGTATTCACGGCGTGGCTGGGTATTTCATAGCCCTTTGGATATAATTTTCTTTGGCTTGAATGTTTGAGATAAATATTTAGCATGATTGTACAGATCTGTTACCTTGCTGCTCCAAAATACCACTTGGCGATGCAAATCCTCCCTCTGTCACAACACCTGCGCAGCAGCTAGACAGATTTCCTGCCAGGGAAAATCCTTACCCCTCTGTCCCGTGTCTGTGGAGGTCTCTGGTGGAAGGGGGTTTGTGAGTTCAGGAGATAAAATCAGCACTGCCCGAAGAGGTTGTTGAGTGGGTTTTGATCTGGTGTTTGCACCTTCCCTCTCTTTCCAAGCTGTCAGGAGGGCTGCGTGCGCTTCGTGCAGTGCAGGTATTGGGGAGGCAGTGGAAATATTCGTGCAGCGTTCAGTGAAGCGAGGGCCTGGCCGCGGGCACGGGCTGCTTCGCGTCCTCGCTGCGCCCGGCCACCGCCTCTGCTGCTGCAGGATCAACAGGTAGAGGCAGAACCTCACCTGTGAAGCTTGCATTGCTGCTGCTGCTCTGTGATCCAGAAAGAGACTGTAATGACTAAAGGATTAACCAAGGAGGGCTGGCATTTAGGGGGGGGAAAAAAAAATCAATGTATTTTAAACTGGAGTCTTGAGCTGGATGTTTTCCAGGAACAGCGTGCATGAGGTCCCACAGCACCGTTTTGGTAAACTGACTGATCAGAGGGTTTTGCTGTAGTGAAAGTAGATGTATGCCTGTGAGGTATTCCCTCGCTGGTGTCCCGCAGAGGTGTGGAAGCAGGGAATGCCCAGTCTGCTGCCCTGGGATGGCAGGATCACGGGTGGCCCAGCATCCTTGGGTTGCTCTCTGCGGAGCGGTGTGGAATGGTTCCCACCAGCTGGTTTTCTGCAGCTTTATTCAGCCTGGTGAGGTCTGGACTTTTTTAAAATTTGCTGAAATGTAGTTGTGGTTCTTATGGAAACAAAATCTGAAAGAGCAAAGGAGAGTAAATAAGAAAACATAACACAGATATTTGCCATTCAATGAATATCTGCAACATATTGTATACACAGACAAACACTTCCTTGCAGCAGGTTGGGTATTTTTTCCAGCCATCCTGGATTTGTTTAAATTTGTAACTGCAACATTTTCTCAGTTTCTTTGCTTTTTTTCCAGCTTTTCAAGTTCAAGGCTAACATAGAGTAAATATGGAGAGAAATAGCAAAATCTAAATTACATCTTTGTAAAAAGCAAGAGTAACCTTTTATGAAACTTGCTCAAAACCATATTTTTTGTAAAGGAAGAAAACAGACTGAAGTGAGTTAGACTTGGTGGAATTGCTTAAATTGTCACTTTGGTGTAATGGTGAATGAGTTGGCCAGTCCAAGGAATCCTGCTCAAGTGATTTCACCCTGCTACTTTCAGAAGACATGCTCAAGTTAATACTGGAATACAATAAAATATTGCTGCCATTATTATGCCTCCTAATGTTAACCCAAGTGCTTAAGGAACAGTGGAGCTCAAGCTTCAAATCCAATGGTGTAAGGGAGCGTGTTATTTTGATGATTTGGGAAGTGCTGAACACCTGCAATGTCTCTTAAATCCATAAAGATTCAGGTCTGAATATGAATATGGAATATAAGAGCTTAGTGCATAAGATAACATCTTCCTTCACTGGTCTGGTGTAGGAGACCGGTGTTTATTTCTAACAGCCCTTACTAAGGCCTTCCGAGGAACTTTGAACTTTTCTTTTGGAATTAATGTCCCTTGGTTTTACCTCTGCTAGTAGGATCTGGGTAAAAAAAAAAAGAGGGTGGACAGCAGTATACTGAGCATCAGAGTACCGTGTAGGCTGTTTTCCTTAGTTTTCCCAAATTAGTTTGTTATATTAATTTTCTAATAATGTTTAAAGGAAAGTGAGAAGTCTAGAATTGTGAGAATACTTTTCACATTTCAATAGCTGGGTATAAGCTTTGTTGAAATACCCATAAATATAAACTCTTCAATTAGAGTGTGATCCTGTTGACCACTTTCTATTGACTATCAGTCATGTAAAATGCCTTTCCGTCCATAAGCCGAGTGCTGGTGTGAGCACTCTACAGCTCTAATAACCGGTTGGACTTAGGAAGCTGGTTCATAAATCACGAGTGTTACACATTTTCCAGTGCTTCTTCTGAATCTACTAACAAAGCGATTAGCGATTTATGGGAGCTCATTGATTAGCTGCTAAGGCAGCTAAAAAATTCCCCTACCCAAAATATAGTGAAGTAAACCCTGGCCATTCCTGATTTGCAATCCATCCTGAAAACCTCGAAAACAAACTCCTGTAAGTCCGCAGTGAAAATCTCTATAGCTGTGCTTCAGACACAGGGGTCTGGAGTTTGTTGGAAAAAGAGTACAACATCCCCAAATCTTTAATTTCAAACAGGAAAATGAACCTGAGTTTTGGTATGCACTTTCTAGAAGAACAGAATTACTTTGGAGGGAGCAGCAGCCCGAGGGACACCCTCATCCTCGCTCTGAGCTTGGACTGTGGGTGGGAATGGAGACCCAGCGCTGCTGTTCGGGCATTAGTCTTTGGCCAGGGCCTGAAAACCAAATTTAAAGAAAAAATTCTCTCTCTACAAATTTTGGAGGAGACTTATTTCAAGACTTCAGATTGAATTTCCGTCAAGCTGAATCAGAGTGTATTTTTACACCAGAATTAAATCAGGCTGAAATAGAACCCAGTGGAACATGCTGATTTTGACTGAATTTTGCACTTTAAATATTCTCAAAGCCAAAAACTCAAAGCAAAGCTTGGGTGAGCAAAAAGCATGCCATCGGAGAGCTTAAAAAAATTGTTTTGGGGCTCCTACAAAAGGAATTTTACTGACTTTTTCTCAGCTCTGGGTTTTCACTGGTAGTGTGGGAAAGTCCAACGTTTTGTTCCACAAAGGAACAGAAGGATTGCAGAGGCTAATCCCGAGACTGGGAAGTGAAGATGGCTTTTTGCAAATTTGCTATTTGAATGCTCATACGACAATGTGATTACTGATCATCAGTTAAACTAAATATAATATCTGTATCGATAATGGATGCTTTCATATAAAATTTGAAGTTTTCTCTTGCACTGTTGTCATATGGCAAATGAGCGTAGGCTGGGCATCAGAGCAGAAGACTGGGGCTTCTGAAAAAATTGAGATGCTTCACTGACGGTATAAAACCTCCTTGCTTATAACATACAAAAATCAGTAAGGAGGAATTTGATAAGTTGCTGATTATTTTATAAATATGTTGGCTTTAGTTTTCTTTGGTTTGCTCTCTTAGTTTTTAGGTGATCATCAAAGTCAGTGCAGGGAGCTGGTCCTCAAGAGGGTGCCTGGTTCTTTTCTTTTGGTATGATGTTGCAGCATAATTCTGGGGAAAAATTACCACTGTCTTCTTGCAGAATTAAGGAGAGAATTCTGTTTCTGAATCAATGGCCCAATAGTGGTCAGTGGTAATATAATTTTAATGCATAATTAATACTATTTATTACATTATTCATTACCTTTATTGTTAATATTGATAGTATTATATGTTATAGGCAGAAGAGTAAATATAAAGAGCTCAGGTTAATGACAAAAGCTCTGCTGAGCCCAGTAGAGCTGCACCAGCCACCACAGCTGAAGACCTGGCCAAGCATTTCTGCAGCACATTATCCCTGTATTACTTCTTACCCTGACTAAAGTGTACGCTCCCATGTGGTTTGGCTAATTAGAAAGGTTTGCTGTGGAAGAGATCTCATTGTTTGACATAGCAAATATATTTAACGTACTTTATTTAAGTACAGATGTGCTTTCTTGAGAGGTCACTATCAGAAACATGTTGCTGACAATTTCTTCAAAGTTGGGTTCCTTTTGTCTCATTAGTTTGATCACGACATGCTATAACTTGAGTGCTTTTCTCTTGCCTGATTTACCTCTCTGTCATTCCTGCCACTATTGGATAGAATGACTTTCTCTCAATCCTGCCATCACCTCTTAAACCACAAGACTTGTAGGTTAGAGAGGTTTTGTACCCATGGCTCAAATAAATTTTTTCATTCCCTTGGACGTTCTTTAACCTAAGCCACGTGCAGCCCAAGGGTGTCTTTACTTTCCCTGGTGAAGCCACAATTATCAAGATGCAAAAGCATGTGTTTCCTAGCTGGGGGAAGAGTAGTTTCTAGGTACTCTTGATTTCATTCATTTGTGAGCATTCAAGAGAACAAATCCTCTATTCTCTCAAGTCAATGCACTTATATTACATGAGGATTAAATCATTCCCTTCCTTCAATTCGGAGTCTGCAGATAGAAAGCTGGTCTGCCTTACTTTAAATAGACAAAGAATATTTTAATAAGGATGCAGATAAAAATGCTTTCACCAGTAAAGATCTGATTAAAACATCTGTTGCTTTAAAAAGTCCTGTAGGTGAAGGCAGAAGTCAAAAGATACCATTTCTTGCAGAGAGATTGAGAAGTTGGTTTAAGTTTGGCCTGTGGGAAGCATTTCCACAACCCGGTGACGTCTGCACTGCTGGCGAGAGACCAGGTCCCTCCCCGCTGCTTCACCGTGCTCCTGCGCTGCAGCCCCCACGGGGGCTTTTTGCTAAGGCCACTTCACCTCTTCCAACCCGGGCAAGGGTGCTTCTGATTTCAGAAGTCCAATGAACATTTTCACATGTCATTGTGAAGACGAACATTTCGTAGCTATAGTATTTGTTCTGTGCACTGGTTTTGATGTCCTTCATGATAGAAATAAATAAATACAATAACCTCCCTTCCAGAAGGACAGTATTGTCACATTATTTGGACTTAAAATAGAAATGGATGTCACAACTGGTTTTTTTCCTGTTTTATATCTGTTAGTTGGTTTGGATTTTTTTTTTGCTTGCAGGATGGGCAATGAATACAAATGAGTCTTCCTCCTATTATAAAGATGAAACAAAATTTCCCAGGTATGGGATTAGGCAGCCCATGGTAGTCTGCATCCCGCTGAGACTGGCAGATCTATTGGAGGTCATTAATGGGGAGAATCAAACCCTGCCCTATCTTACTTTTAAATCTTCAGAATACTTGACTTGTACCTAGGAAGCGTCAGTATTTACTTTATAAAGATTTTCTGGGTTTAAGAAATCAAAATAACCTTTCCTGTGTGGAAACTTGAAGGACTGGAGAAGGTGATCCATTTGAAACTCCTAATAGTTGCATCCTTTCTTCTCCAGCAGTAGCCCAGTTGTTTCCAGTCAGGCTGGTACAAAGCAAGTGGCACATTAGCAGCCAAGTCCTGTTCACGTGGGCAGGATGACTGATTCGTCTGCTACTCCCTGGGCATCTCTGCAGCCTCTTTGATTTCAACAGATAAGCCAAGGGATTCAGACCTCCTGTCTGAGGCTGAGCTGTTCCCTGGCCATGAGATGTTTCCCGTCCCCTTTGACTGGGTGTTGCACGCTGCTGCGCCGCTGCCATGTCCAAATAAATTCGCTGCAGTAGCACAGAGGTTTGAGTTTATGTATTCGCAATCCAGCAACAACGGACTCGGGATCAGACCAAGTCTGGATGCAAAAAGGCAAAAGCCACGGCTCCCACAGCATTCGTAGCTGCTGGCAGTGAAACTGAATTTTGTTCAGTTGTACGTTTCTTTTCCAACTTTTGCTAGTGGGTTTGGTATAAACGGCATTGTACTTGAAGTGCATCTTTGCAAGAAGGCAGTCATATACAGACGGGGAAAGAAAAGCAAACCTTCCCACAAACCGTTTGAGAAGCAGCCTCTCTACTGTGAGCCTGCTAATGAAAATGCAGCGGAAACCAATCATTTTCTGGATGAAAGCTAAAAGCTACATGGCAGATAGTAAGTAAATAATTGCAGGGAGACATTGCACATAGATTTCTTGGGGAACAGAACTTAATTAAATTTTGTGAACATGCCTACATAGTTCCATTGATCAGGAAAAAATGGATATGTGCTACGTCTTTAAAATTTACTTGCTTGACAGTGTTTTGCCTTCCTCCCCTCCCTCAGTTTCATTCACTTTATATCCTGCAGCGGTAAGGGAACACGTTTCTATTTTTCTTTCTTGAAGAAATTGATCCTAAGAAGCACAGGACATGATGTATGGTTTATAACTCAACAATATTGCTAAGCAAGAAAAAATCACTGAAGAAGTCTTGGCAGATATTGTATTAATTTCCATTTTAAAATGGATTTTTTCCCACTAGGACCAATAAAAAATATGCAAAGGCTTTCAACAGCCTCTGTAGTAATAATTAGTTAAAAAATGGTGTAAATTTTGCTAGGCTAATTTAGCAAGGTAGGTTTTTTTAGACACTTCACAAGATTTTTTTTTGCCATTGAATTCAAACTGATGCCTGAATTAACAGTTCCAACCACTCTGGGTCTTGCTGGGATCTCAGCGTCTCCTCTTTGGTCCATCACAGAGACAAACAGAAGCAACAGAGGTAACCATGGCTGGTGCCTGGCAGAGGTGCAGAAGGACCAGACAGTCACAGCCACCACCGTAGCCCAGCAAAGGGCGTTGGGTTGTGCCAGGGGACTTGAACCTCATCAAGCGGTGATGGATCTCCCTCTTCTGGAAGAGCTTCGTCGGGGCTGCCAACTTTGCAGGATGGCAAATGCACTGTGTTGTTGAGAACAAAATATATTCCACGAGAACCCAGAGAATTTTTTCTGTTTATTTTTTAGTCTTCAGATGTGCTGCCCAAATTGCCTTTTTATGTTAGGGCTGTGAGGGCAGCTCCCGGAGTGCCACTGGCGGCCTGGGCCTCTTTCCCCCACCCCAGGGTCAGCAGCAAGCACCTGGATTCATTTTGCTCCAAGTTGGCTGCTTTTCGTTCCCTGCCTCATTAAAGTACGGTAGCAAGTTGATTGGTAAATGAGGAGGCTGCCGTCCTTGCTAGCATAATTGTGATTTGGCATATTGGTACAGTATTAAAATTCCAATTGAACAGATGGTGTCAGGATTTTAACTTATGCTTATGAGATGCAGATGGTCCAAGGAGTGAACTTGTACACTAGTTATTTTTATTTTGAACAGGTTAAGAACAAATTACTTTTTGACTATTGTTATAGTCTACTTGCCATTTTTTCTTTCCCTGTGCCCGCATGCATGCAGTTACGTGTGCGTCTGTGCGCATGTGCAGATCTTCTCATAATCTTTTTTCCTTGTAACAGCCCTATTTCTGCCTAAAAGTTTGCTCTCTGTATATGTACTGCTTGCTTCCCAGTGGCCCTTTTATTTCCCCTTAGACCTGTTGCTGTTCTTGAGAGCTGCGGGGTTGAGGACCTGCCTGGCAGGGTTGCGGGCTGGAGCTCTGCAGGGGTGCGGGTGCTGTGTGCTCAGCCCAGCCCCCCCGGGGGAAAACCGCCCCGTCCCCAGGGCAAGCAGGGACGGCAGCCGCCCCGAAACCTCCCGTGGCTCTGAATCCCGAGGCAGGGCTTGTGCAGACGGGGAGTGCTGAACGGGCCATGTACACCCGCTGTGACTGAGGATGCTAGGGCAGGTTTCTGGTCTTGGTTGCACTGGAATAAATCCAGGCTGACCCCACTTTTATGCTAGTAAGGATCTGATACTTATTATCTAATCCTGTCTCGAAACACAGGGTTATATTTTCGTCATAATTTATAAGCTTATTTAATCTTTTCTAGAAAAAAAGTACAATCTACTGCTGCAAATTATTAATGTCTACCTGAATATTTTACATCTACTACATAGTACTAATTTTCATGCAAAAATACCAGTGTTTTGCATAAAGCACCTGCGTACATTTTCCGTACTGTTTCTCCTGCCCCATGTCACATACTCAGGGGAAGGACTTCGGAGCATATGTTCCAGGCAAGTCTCTTGTGTGCCAACCTTCATTCTGCTTTGGCTTCATGTCTGCTGGGGGCTGCAGTTGGTAGCATCTTCTCAGAGGGGTGAGGTTTGACGTGGCTCATTGATCTTCCTTCTTGGCAGGGGTGTTTGCCGTGTGCAGCTGGTCACGGGGAAGCTTGTGCCAGTCGGTGGTGTTGGTGTTTAATTTAGAGCCCAATCCAGAAAGCAGGAGAGTCCCAGTGCCTGCTGCATTTCAAACAAGCTGTAGGTATTTGAGATCTTTAGATTGGGGAAAACAACATTTCCCAAGGGTTAAATCATTGAGTAAGTGTCTACCCAGCTTACTCCTAACAAGGGAACGTATTTCTGAGGTCTGACTGTGATCAAGTGACTGGACCAGCAAAAATAAATCTTAGTCTGTTACCTGTCTTTGATGCATTTCACATGTACATCCTGGCAATATTGGCTGCAGGGAAGGTTTCCACGAAAGACGATGCAAACATACGGCATAAGGGCAAAGACGCCAGTTGCAGGTGTAGGTATAATCAGGTTCATTTATTCCTCCCTCGTGCCTGCTGCCATTACTCATTCCTCTCGCATGCAAATGTACAAATCTCCCTGACGCTCGCTAAAGCCCACAGTGTTTTAGAAGATACTGTTTCTGTCCTTAAAACGCAGCAGGTCTGGGAGCACAGCACTCATGGGAAGAAGACATTTTCCTGTGGCAGGGACCTGGCACCCAGGGACCCCATCTCCCCAAGTCCCCACTCAGGGCCCTCGGTTGCAATTTTTTCTGCTTCCTGAGAAACTGGTGGAGAATGTGAAGGACTTTGGCTGGGCTGGAGGGTGCAGCAGGGGCTGGCTGGGGACTGGCTGGGGGGCTGCAGGGACACTTGGGCAGCCCGCAGCCCAGGGTGCTGCTGCAGCGCATCTCCAAAGGCTGCGAGATGTCTTGTCCCCGCGGGGCTGGCACGTCCCCTCTTGCTGGGGCGGCCGCGCTGATGCAGAAAGGGCTTTTGGGATCCCCTGGAGCGCAAGAAATTGCCCTCCCACCTATTTCTGATAATTAGTATTTTCCGTAATTATCCTGGATAAGATGACATTGACCGAGAAGCCCGTGCCATAGCCAGAGGTGTTTGAGCTAATTTGGTTTTCCTTGGAGTACCCGGGAAGGGTAGGCTGTGTGCAGCGCCAGGGCTGCCCGGCACCACGCCGTCGAGGGGCACGCATCGGCCTCTCCTCTGCTCAGATGCTTAAGTACTAATGGGGACAGGGTGATGAGTAATGAATATTTCATGGGAAAACATTAGAACACTGTATACGAGAGCAACTGACTCCATCACATCCTCGCAGCTGCCTCCTTGCTTTAGACAATGTGTTTTATCTCTCTGGTTACCTGATGGGGAGTGAGCTGGTGACAGGGGAAAGGCACAGTGCGTGCACGGATCCAGGTTGCCACCTTCTCCTTCACATAAATATTTGAAAGTTTGCGTTGCTGCTTCTGAATGAGGGGATTAAAGAGCTCTGAAATATTAACTTCTTAATTTTATGCTGTGTTTGAAATGTTGCCCTCAAAACCACTGGTCTGTGGGATGGGAAAGGGGTCTCCCTCTGCCCTCGGAGTTTATGGCAGCAATGACCCCATCTCTCCATCCTCGGTAGAGATCTCCAAGCTGGTGGGACCTTGGTCTGCCCGCTGGTGGCTGGGTCCTGGCTGCACGGAGCAGGTTACGGCTTTACACCATCCCTTTTCCCCGCTGGGAACCTTGGGGACCGTCCCCCTGCAGCGTGTCTCCCTGTGGGACTGAGCGTCGGTGGCCGCTCTGCCGTGGGGCTTTGCTGCCACCCGCTCTTCTCCACGTGGGTGAAGCTGTTACTAGGCTGTCTGCTGGCACAGCCTGGCACCGGGTTGCTTTGTCCTCGCTAACGATGTCCCACATCCCCTCAGCACACGTGCCCCACCCTCCTCCCTGCCAGCCGTGTCCACGCGATTGTCATCCCACGCAGATCTCCCCACACCTCACTCCACCTACATCTCGATGGCTTGAAATCAAACCAGGCCTTGAAATCAGTGTCAGTACATCTGCTTACGTTATACAGCCATAAAAGCAAACCTGAATTCCAATATCATATTCCAAGTGTCCATCGTGCTGTTTGGTGACATATACCATCGCCTTGGGGAGAGAGAAATTTTCCTCCACGTGAATTTCCTGCACCTGACCCTGCCAGGTTTCTCCACTGCATGGAGAAACCCAGAAAAAGATATCGGTAATGAAGACGTTTGCAAGTTCTGTGACCTGATTTTGAACACATTTCAAAAAGAAAAAAGTGAAATTTAACAAGTAAAATATTGGCTAGAATGTGTTTGCTCAGCTGTAGTGACAACTTTAGTTACACACTGTATTTTTTGTTTGCAGATGTAGTTTTTACAGAGCCATGGCTATAGGAGAGATTAAACATTTTTTGAAAAAGTGATCAGAACTTTTGTTTGCAATGATGCTGTAGCTCTTCTCTAAATATTGGAAGCATTTTAAATTCGTTTGTATTGATAATGGCATTGTAATGCCTTTTCTTGCTTGTACAGATAGTCAGTGTTTTAATGTGCTTATACCCAAGGGATGGAGTAACTGAAGAGAACAGATTAAGTTAAACTTTAAAGAATGTTTTGTTAGGGAAAATCTTATTTCCTTTAAAACGGCTTTGCGTAAGGTTATTAGATATTTGATTGTTTGTATTTCTTACTGCTTATGTAAACAGTGTTCATGGCTAGAGCACGGTTATCAGTTTTCTGACTGCAATACTATAAATCCAAATGCATAAATATGCATAACCTCCGTCAGGGATATTTCAAGAGCCTTTCAGGAAAGGCTGTTCCCACCGTGTCCTCTCCGTGGGACCAGGGTGGGAGGTTTGTGCTGAGAGGGGGGTACCCTGACCTCTGCCGTGCGTTTCTGTGCCCGTCCCCTCCCTTTTCACTGGCAGGGCTGTGCAGGAGCCAGTTCATGTCGCTTGCAGGGCTGAGGGGAGGCAGGCTGGAGCCTATGGACCTCAACAGGCGCTGCATTTTTAATCTAAAGCACTCAGCGTGTCTCCTGTCTGAAAATGCAAACAAATGCAAACCAGGGAACGCTTCTGTGTATGCTGAAGTGCTCGTCCGTATTTTTGCCTGTCGTAGTACGCTCCATCATCTTCTGCACTAATGTGGCGTGCAGTGACACAGCCACTTTGGAAAGAAAGATCGGGGTTGATAAATTCACAAAGACACAGTTTGCCAAAAGCTGTTTGGATGTACAGGAGTCACATTTTTACTGAGCTGTTCTGAAGACGTCCACCTGGATATAACCTCATATAAAACAGTTTCCTTCTGCAGGACAGGGACATGTCCCATATGTCCCCAAAGGAGACCGAATCCATCTGACGAGCCCTTGCTCCTCAGCCCTTAATGCTGACATGTACTAATCACAAGGTCCTGAGTAAAAATGCGTAAATCTTTTGGTGATTGTGGGATGAGAAGGATTGCTGTGCCCATTCACTAGCATTGTTAAATTGATTTCAGTGAGATCTTTAAATTATTTTCAGCCTTTGTAGCTGAAGTTTTATTTGGTGTGTATTGCACACCCTGATAGCAATGTGCCAGATAACACCTGTATTCATTTGAGCCTCCCAAATTCACCAGAAATACAGAGCTAGCTTCTACAACAAGGAAAGGTTTCCCTGTGCTTGGAACTGTTGTTTAGATATGGGATGATACAAAACCTGTCTTGTCACCGCATTTTCTCCTCAACAAGTTATTACTGGGCACTAAGGACCATCCGTGTGCTTTCCGTAAGAATGCATCACTGGCTACGGAAAGAGGATATATGGAAATGTGATATGAATTAGCTGCTCTTCAAAACAACACAGAAGGACCACTTTCATTCCATACCCCCGTTGGATTTACTGACAATAGTGAGCCACGTGCCCCCATCACTGGGGATGACAGCCTTTTCCTGCTGGCTGATTTACCTGGGCAAACCAGGAAAGGAGTAGGAGCCCAGGCTTATAAAACTGGTGGCTTGTGAAGCAGCTCTATTGTCTTTGACGTGATTAAAAAGCCCTTACTAGTAACCTAGCCCCCAGATGTAAGCTTACAGGTAGTTCCTGCAACCCCAGGGTCAACACTTGTACTTAAATTAAAAAAACCCACACAAATTCCCCCAAACCCAGAAGCACCCTGTCTCTCGACAGGTGGGTGAGGATAAACATCAGCTGTCATGAAATGCTCAGAAAAATTACAAGAGTTGGCAGTGTTGATGCATATGCAATACTCTGTTTATGTTTATTGCAATAAAGAATATGATAAAAATCGCACATAACCAATATTTCAGCTGATCAAAAAACTGGCTTATTTGTTCATTTTTATTGATGCTCTGATCTCTGGTGAGAAAATAATTGGCTTAAGCAGAAGAAGCCTATTCCATTTAAAATCATTGACAGCTTTGTTCAGTGGAAGCAGTAGGTGACCCCATATAGAGTAAACAAACAAATATTCTTACTTATGTACCAATTATGTGTTAGATAATTTAAATTCTGAAGTATCCAGTTTGCTTTTCACTAATTATTGTGCTGTCTCTTTGCATATGTCTCCACTTGGCTAACTGCAGTTTTTAAACTTTTGATTGCCCTGTAAAATATCAGCAGGTTTGCAAAGCTGTGAGTTGCAAGCTCTGCTAGGAGAGCATACGTGTTTGAGAGCAGCATACATATGTGTGTATACATTTAAGTTACAGATATCTCTGTGGTGCACAGGGTAGGATTGTTCTGTATTTTAGCAAAGCTCAGTCTGGGAAGGGGGCAGAGGGGGCTGGATCTGGGCTCTTTAGTTCCTCTTTCAGCTCAGGATGAGTTTGCCCTCGCAGAATTTGCAGCGCAACAGGCGGGTGACGGCAGGAGCAGCAGTCCCTCGCGCGTGCCAGCAGCCACCGAGGAGATGATGAAACAACCTGAGTCACTGGGTACAAGTGAAGTTATGTGAACTGAATGGAGCCTTGTCAGGGAATGAGTTGTCTGCTAAAAATAAGCGTCTTTGTTTCCTAAAATAATTTTTTTTTGATAAATGCCTCAGCCTTGCATTTGTTTAGCAGCAGGACGACGTTCCTGTATTCCACTGGCATTGTCTTAGATGCAAGAAACTTCTGGGGCCTAAAAGAGCTGATTTTATCTCATGATAGTCTCTGAGTTCCTCCACTCGTTGCTAGTGATGAGCCTGTGTACATCTCTTTATTGGAAACAGCCCCTATCACCACTTGTAGCCCAATTTTTTCTATTTGGCACAGCTGTGGTTCAAAGTCAAGCACATTTATCTGCAGGGGGTGAGCTCTGGGGAGGTGGTGGAGGAGGGCAGAGCGCTGGGGGAGGTGTGTGTTGGAAAGTGCTTAAGGGGTGAAGGTAAGACTGGAGCGGTAGTTGGAATTTTATCTCATGATAGTCTCTGAGTTCCTCCACTCGTTGCTAGTGATGAGCCTGTGTACATCTCTTTATTGGAAACAGCCCCTATCACCACTTGTAGCCCAATTTTTTCTATTTGGCACAGCTGTGGTTCAAAGTCAAGCACATTTATCTGCAGGGGGTGAGCTCTGGGGAGGTGGTGGAGGAGGGCAGAGCGCTGGGGAGGTGTGTGTTGGAAGGTGCTAAGGGGTGAAGGTAAGACTGGAGCTGTAGTTGGAATGTGGGTGTCTCAGTTGCTTTCAGTATTTATGCATGAATTTTTGGACGGGTCTATTTTAAAGATTAAACCTAACTTGAGCACTTTTGGTAGGGACTGGAGCCTGTGTCTGTTCTCATAATGTAGAAGCACATAAGATATCTTAATAAAACTTGAAGTTCAATGCATGATTTAACTATTTGACCAGCTGAGTTATTCTGTGTATTGAATGTATTTGGTGCTTAGGTGAGAACATAAAGAACCTGAAGTAGTGTAGAAACCTAGTTTTCTGTTAAGATAATCTATAGGCACATACAAGTGTTTCATAAGAAAACCCAACCTAAAGGAGCCATTTCTTTGCTGCTATTACTGATGGAAGAAAGAACTTGTTTTCATATCAGCTTAGAGTTTTGCTCTGCTTAGGAATGAGTATGAGATAAAGCTGATTATCAGAAATATAGATTCTTGCCCTAGATCTTAAAACCATGCCGCTAGTAATGATTAACATAATGAAGATGTGCTAGTATTCTCCTGCTTTACAGAAAAATGTCAGCTAAGGATGTCAAAACATCTGTGCAGCCACCAGCGGGTCCCCCAAACCTGTTGGGCAACTGCAGTTTTCTTTTTGAAGACTGCAGGATGTGGTCCATGTTGTGAGGCTCCTTCCCTTTGCAGTGTAAGGCTTGCCTAGGCAGGAGGACTGCGATGGCAGGGAGGAGGCTGCTTCTGGGCTGTGCCCGGGCAGGCTGGGGGTGCCCTCGCTGTGATGTTTCTGTCTGGCTGGGGGGCACTGGGGTTTGTGAGGGTTTTTCTCTTCCTTTTTTGTCTTAGCTTGTGTTTGTTATTAGCTTTTGTGAAGACTTACTCTGTTTTTTAAAGACTCTATCCAGCCTCTCTGCTTCCTTTTCCCAATAATCTGGCTGATATAAGTGGCATTGGATTGATTAGAAGAGAGAAGGGTTGCCCTGTAGCCCGAAGGCATAACTGTAGTAGTATGGCTTATATAAAACGAAGTGCCCTAAACAGATAGGGAGAGTCACAAGGGGGTTAAAATATTCTTTTTATTGAGGAGAACAGGAAAGAAATAATGCTTTTGTTGATTTTCACTTTTGACATAGAAGACAAGCTGCTGGTTCCTTAACTTGCAGGATGGCTCAAGTGAGATATTACCCAGCTGAATTATTCATAAAGCTACAGCGAGCTGTGAGCTCCAGCAAACAGCCCATTAGAGCTCACAGTCCCTCTGCAGGGCTTTGCCCACCAGGCTCAGGCTTCACCTAAGTGCTCTCGGTTGCAAGGAGGGCTGAGCCCCACTGATTTGCTCATCAGCCTTCTCTGCGCCAGCCCGGGTCTCGCCACCGCCTTTCCAGCTCTCCCAGCTTTCCCTGTAAACCACAACTTTTTTTCCTAAACAAAGTCCACCAAAGCTGGGCTGTCTCAAAAAAGTAGTTTTGTTAGAATTGTACTTAGCAAATCAGTAGCTCTCGTTCCCCCTTAAATGTGAGCATTACGTGGATAACACTATTCACATGAAAAGATTTCTTGAAATTCTTTAAGTGCACATTAAAATGCAAATTGGTCTTCTTATTAAAGATTTCTGGAAGTTCTCTGACAACACATTTAAATGCAAATCACTGAAATGTAGACTCAATATTAAAATCCAAACAATTATTTGATCCACATGCTGAAATTAAAATGGGACCTCGTTCTATGTTTCCATAAAACCAGTGCCATTTTAGCAGCGTATGGGAGGCAGCTCTGCATGGGGCTGGTCTGGCCTTTTGGGGAGCAAGAGGGGCAGGATGGGGCGCATTGCTTGTGTGGTGCTGTGCCAGATGCTGTGTCCCAGGGTCACTGAGCCCTTGTGTCCCACAGTGGGGACGTCACAGGGTCAGACTTGTCTTTGGTGAGACAAAAGCTCCTGACATGGATCTGGACTAGTGGAATGAAAAAGCCCAGCTGGAATTTATAACAAAGTGTCCCTGATGACATCAAGTCCTCTTTTTGTCCAGTTTGGATGTCATCAATGTTAAGAATATGCGTGTGAGGAGCAAAGGAAGAGCACAGGCACTTGAGCGCTGCTGTGCAGATTCAGACTCATCAATATCCAGGAAATACAAGTGGGAGCATGTGAGGCAGCAGAACAGACTATTAAAATACCCTTAATAAGTAAGAAGCTACAGCTAGATTTTTGAATTTTCCCCCAAATTACGCAGTCTGAGGTTAAAGCTCTACCCCCAACCAAACTGATGGTAATTATTTGATGGAGTTTTAATGGGCGTGCTCTGAGGCCAGCTCTAAAAGCTGTTGGTGTTATGGGATGCAGCTCAGCCAAACGCATCTGATCTGGTTTATTTTAAAGTATGATAATCCATTAGGAACAACAGGCTTTAAATCTTTAAAACTGAAATAACTCCTTTTTTTCTTTTGCTCTGCTGTGTTTATGAAATTCCTTCAGAAAGAAGGGAGCAAAAGGTGCTTTTCCACCACTCACTCTCTTTTTCTTTTTTTTTTCCTTTTTTACCCCTCTCTGAATTTATTTAGCTGCTTCCCTTCAGGTTTTGCTTTCCCTGTTAAGTAACTTGGAGCAGGGGAGTGTGTGCGAGTGCCATCCCACAAACAGTGTGAGACAGGTGGAGTTGGTGCCCTGATTGCAAACTGCCGTCCACTACACTAAGAAAAATGTTTCTTTTTCTCTCCTAGCTTCTTTCAGTCCTTAGACTGTCTTAAAAATAAGACGCAACATTTTCGAACGAAACTATCATATTCTGAGTTGACAATGTTGTTTGGAGAACACTAATGATATTGAGGTATGCCAGGAGTTTAGGACTAATATATTTGGGGAAAAATACTGCCTGGAGTGCAGGCTCAGCAAAGCTCTGGGTGTGTGGGTTGGAGGGTGCCGTGGGGCAGGGCCAGCCCGGCTGCAGAGCGAAGGCTGATGCAGTCCCTTGCTGGGCTGTGTCCTGCGGTATTGCTGCCATGCCTAAGCTGACAGCGTTTAACTGTGAGTTAGCACAGCGAGTGCAATGGAGTGAAGTCCTGGTGAAGTGGGGCCGTGCCTTGAGGGACACAGTGTCTGCAGGGCATCAGAGCATCCAGGAAAGCAGCAGTGCTCCATCCACGCTTCTCACAGCCAGCCCCAGTATTTTCCTGAGGCAATTTTCTTGGTCTGATGTTGGCATACAGACTTCCCTTGCTAATCTTCCGAAAGGAGGTGCATCCTTGCTTGAGCCTGTGGCTGGATAACCTCAGGTGTGTTATGTCCTTACCCCAGTGTCCGCTGTTGATTGCTGCAGAGCGGGGTCAGTGTGTGAAACCTGCTGCCTGCTTGCTGATAGACTCCATGCCAAGCTGGTGGCAAATAAATCTCTTGGACCTTGGTGAAAATAGAGCGTAACACCATGTGAGGAGTCGGAATGAAGGCAGAGATAGAAATGCTTACATTGCTCCTCATGGAGCAGCATCTGACAAACCCCAGGTGTGACAGATGCAACCTGTGGCTTATGAGCTCCTTGCTCTTGGTTTGCTCAAAGCTCTGTTATTAATCGCTGCTGGGCGGTCACTGTGCCTGGCTTGGCTGTGTACATTCCCACACCAGGAATGGTTCATAACCTGGATGCTGTGACTTCTCATGTGGTATTCATCCAGCTCCTTGGCTGGAGGCAGTGTGTTCCCACAGCAGATGTACAAAACATGGATCTCAAACGGCGATTAAAGATTAGCCAACTTTTAGCATGGATTTGCTAAACATGGAAGTTTCACGGATGTTTTCATCAGCACTGGTCATGGCATGTGAAGGGTCCCATGCGTCACCAAAAGGAACAGACGTGTGTTGACTCTTGAGCTGTTTATTCACAAATAGTCGGAATTGTTTGCGTTATTCAGCTTTAGACAGGCTGAAGGGAGAGAGGACAGTGCAGGATCGCTCCTGTCTTTATTGATCATGTCAGTTTTTATTGATGTATAGCTAACATCTGAAGTTTCTCCAAAAGAAAAGAGGGGTTCTTTTCTCTCATGAGTTGGACATCCCACAAGCAAGCTTTGCCAACACCAAGGTTTTATTTATTTGGGGTATTTGTATTTGAGGGATCTGAAGCTCTGCTCTTGTTTGGATCTTTTGTGTTATTTCATCTGCTAATCAGGGCTTTTTAACTTGACTCTGTCACTCAAATGCTTCTTGATGATGATGAGCAAAGCTAAGCTATTTTACTGCTGAGTGTGTATCACCAGTGAATTTTAATTTTTAAAGGAGAAAGTGGGGGTTTTTCCATGTTTTAAGCATGATTATTTTAAAAAAACCGCATAGTGATGTTGGACGGATAATCACCTAAACAAAATTGAATCCAAAGTACAAAATGAATCCGGTTGTTCCCCCCTCCTCCAGATACTGTTTGTGTTACATGAAAATAAATGTCATGCCCAAGTAATTTTGAGTGATACACAAGGTCAAAATGTACTGTAGCTGGTATCTATCAGTATTTGAAAAAGAGAAAGAAAGGGAAGCATTTCAGCTCATGATATTCATGGGTTACTTGTCTCAGCCCCACCTTTTATTGCAAATATTTCTGTGTTGGGGAAAATTGAAAATCAGATCATAAAGTGTAAATGACAGAAAAGGAATTTTATATGTAAGTGGGTGGGAGCCTTGGGAAAAGGGACAAAAGTTATAGTGTATAAAGAGAAATCCAGAGTTTCTCACGTGTGAAACCAAAGTAACCTCACTTCTTTGGGTATTGATTCACCCCAGCGTAGCTGGAAGAGGAGGGGGCAGCAGGTCTGCAGAGGCTTCTCCAGGGCGCATGGGGAAGCAGGCGGTGAGAAGCAGCAGTCCACGATGGTGGTATTTGATGTTTGCCTTTAGACTCGTTTGGCATCGGTGCTGACGGCAAGGCAAGCACAAGCCAGATCCATCCTTGCTCTTGCTTTTTTGGCTCTGATGTGATGGAGCCAGGTACCAATTTCCGCTGCCTCTCATCCTCTTCTGGTGCATCTCCTCCAGCGGGAGATTTGGGGGTGGTGGGGATGGGTCCCTCCCTTCCGCCGCAGCTGGGCCGAGGAGACCGATGCCGCTAACCTCCTCTTATAACCTGATGGATTGAGCCATTTTCTTCATGCTGCTAGGTTTTGAACAGGGGCTGCTGATATACTGCTCCGCAGGCCTTCGTTTACAGTGGTGATCTGTATTTTCCAGTGACATACACTGCAGAAGTGCGTAACTGTGGTTTTTACCTTCTTAGCCAGCAAGGAAGAATAGCTTCTGCCACTGACTGCGGGTGATGAAATCCCTGACATGTGCTCTTTATTATGGGCTTAAGAAGCCTGGAAAATCAGGGAATTGGCAATCCCTCAACATAATACATGTTAGCTGCAGCGTACAGTACAAATTATATTGGAAAACTGCATTATTCTTGAGCTATTTGTCTGTGGGTTTTGTTGCTAAGTTGGTGCTTTCTCATTCAGAAAAGAGACAGAAATGCAAAGTACCGTTTGTTTGTTTGGGGTGGTGGTTTTTTGAGGTTTTGTTTTGTCAAACATATAAGGGAAAACTGAAATTCAAGATGGTGAGCTCTACTGCCATGAAAAGCCCCTGAAAGCCAAGCAGAGGCTGGTGTCCTGGGACACTGCGTGTCCTACACCCTGTTGTCCTCTTTTCCTTCTCCTGCAAGATTTTTAGTCCCCAAGTCACCTCTGCACCTCTGTTCCCTCATCCCAGTTGACTTGCTCTTGCTTTCTCCTATGGTGCAGTGGAGGATATTTCCATTTTGCTATTGAATTTGCACTCTCCGCTTGACCGAGCTTAGGAAACTGCTATACTTGGGCTTTATTTGAGATTTCTTGGGGAGGGAAAACCCAACAACAAACAAGCAGTGACCAGTTCAGTCTGCCCTGCTTCTCCCTTGCCAGGGTAGAAAAGACATTTCTCTTAACAGAAATCCTCCAGCCCCCTCGACCTGCCCTGGAAAATACTGCCCAAACACATTTTCTGTAATGATCCCAGAGCAGCAGTCAATATTTAACAGTAGCTCTTCAAAGCTGCTTTCTGGGCTCTGGGGAAAATTCCTAAAGAAACAGTTTGTAGGAAATGTATTGGAAAATTAACTTCATGTTCATCAACATATCGTTAACGGTTTTCTCACCCTAACAATCAAAATGTCCGTGATTGTTTCCATCTTGGAAAAAGGTGAACACTGGCATCAGGCAATATGTTCTCTCATCATTTACCTTATGGCAGTGCTGTTCCCAAGGGGCTGCAGCTTCCTAATGAGTAGGGACAGCAGAGAAAAAGGCATCTGGCATGTTTATGAGCCTGTTTACAGCTCAGAGTCCAAAACCAGTCAACGTTGGAAGTGATTCCGACCACCCCCCAATTTTTACAAGAAAAGGGCATAATTCACAAATTCCTTTTGCCATTCTCAGTTTTCCTTCTTTCTCCTCTCTGTGTCTCCTTAGCCATCCAGTACAGCTTATGATCTCTTCCTGTGTTTCCTGACATCTTTTTCTGTCGCAGCCTTCTCTGTTGCGTGAACAACATTTTTTTTTGCTTTTTTTCTTTTCTTTTTGGATGCTAGTCTCTGAATGTATGGTTAGCTAAAGATGCCAAAGCTTAGTTTTCCTTTTACTTGCATGGGATAAATGTGAAGACAACCCCGCTCCATACACACGCACACACAAACAATTTTTGATGAATCTAAGTGAGTTGTCTTAGAGCCTGTGATTCTCTGTTGCTTCCTACAATAGTGACAGCCAGAATTATCAGATAACTTGGCTGATGGTCCCCAGAGCAAAACTGCTGAAGGTTGGCAGGCTGAGTATTCGCAGGGATAAACATGGGCTGTGGAGCTCCTTTCCAAGACAGGTCACTGCTTTTAGGAGTCAGTATGAGAGGCTGTTCCCCGATAGCCTTGGAGAGGTCACCCTTCAGCTTCCTGCAAGGGTCTCCAGGAAGACAACCATGAACCCCCTTTCAGGCAAGAGGAGGGAGGTAAAGCAGCAGCTTATGGCTGTGAGGAAGAAGAGGCAGAGAAAGGGTTTGCAGGGCAACATGGTGAAGGGACACCTCAGGGTATGACCTTTCCCAGGATCTTCTGGTAGCGTGTGAACAACAGGAAGGTGAAACAGCCAGAGAGAAGAGTTTTGTAATTATGCAGATGAGGATTTAGAGAGAAAAGGAGAGAGATTGCATCTTCAATTGTTGGGGTAAAGAACTGGCAAGGTATGGATATAGCCGGGACACAGGAACACCCAAGCTGAGGATGATCCTAAACTATGAGGCTGAGTTACTTGTATGATCAAGATGTTGACCACAGTGATGGAGAAAAGTGTGTGGTGAATGTGGTGAGAGAGAGTCATGTCTTCAGTGTTCGCTTGACCTGAAGGACAGACCTCCTGAGGGCTGGGAGGGAGGGAGAGAGACTGAAATTGGGGTTTGAACTGAAGGAGGAGTGTGTCTGGAGCTAAAAGGTGCATCTGTGAATCATCAACACAGAACTGTTAATTAAAGATGTGTTGGTGGATGAAATTATGCAGAAACAAATGAGAAGCGAAGACAAATGAGGCAGTTTGCTGAGAACAGCACAGAAAACTAATGAAGGTGTTGAAGAGGATTCTCCACATGACAGGCTGCAGGAGAGATTTCATGTAAATATGTGGAGTTTAGGGGAGAGGAGAGAAGAGCTATCTGAAACCCTGATTCAGAAGGGATGACAGACATGTATCGTCTCCTGTGGGCACTGGGGGATCAGGAGAAGCTCCAGCAAAGTGTGGTGGCCAGGACTGAGACTGATAATTTGGGGTGGAAGTGAAAGAAAGGGCACCTCACAATTGAGACAACATCTGTAAGCAGTGCTGTTAATGACCTTGGAGAAAATGAGGACCATGGAGAAGCAGTCAAAAGGTGCATGGGGTGATGGGGATATTGTTCCCTTCACAGTGGACTTGTGGGTGGCCAATCTGGTGGCAATGGAGAAGTGAGTTGTGTTGGAAAATGATAAAAAAAGAGGTGGCACAAGACTTCAGGTGGAGGAATTCAGTCTGGCCACTGAATTGCTACAGGATGCCTGGCCCGCCGGGTTGAGCGAGGTAGGCAAGAGCGAGTGCTGTGAGCCGTGCCCTCATTTGTGTTTAAACTGCCTTTTCCCTTGTGGGTGAACATCACTAAGTAATCTCCTGTTTTGCTCATCCTGACATTAAAAAGGGAATAACAATAGGGTAATGAAAAAAGAAAAGATTAATTTTTAAACAGCAATTGCCTTTCTGTTGATAGTACTGACAACTCCCTAGCACCTTCCAATTACAGTATTTGTGTTGTCTTCCCTTTGCCTCGGTTCCTGCAGCTGCACGCCTACAACGAGATCTGCAATGTCAGTCACCAGCTTTTAATTTACTGCCGTTCCCCCTTGCCTGTTGGGAAAATGAGTGTGAAAGTGGGGTTTGTCTTGTACGGAGAAATCTCCTGTTCGTAGTAGTTGTTACCAGCATTGTTTCTTCTGACTGCAAACAGCTGCACATGTTAAGGGATGTTGCTGAGAGCTGACGCACATGCGTTTCATCGGCTTCTGGGCTTTATGTATTTATTTTTCAGTCCCTCTGCTTCCCCAAGCACCATCCCCTGTAGGGACAGTGCAGGAGGGGACAGTGGGTCCCCAGCAAGGCACGGATGGTGCAGGCTTCGGCAGGGACATCTCTGTGCAGAGAGGCCAGGCACAGCCACCATTGCTGACACTTCTGCACTTAACCAGTAGCTCTGGAAGTCCCGAGGTGTTACTGTCTCCCTCGGCTTGAAGGGCTTGTCATGCAATAAAGGCTGGTGGGAAACATGCAATGTCCATGAAATGAGTTGTGATAATCTGATTTTGACTGCAGAAAATACGTAGTAAGGATTTGTTCTAGAAAATAATGCCTCATACTTTCTGTAACTGGACTTCCCATGGGCTGTTGTAGAGTTGTACTCTAAATACCTGCAGCACTAAACTGGCTTTGTTTATAGTCCGTGTTTAATCCTCTATGGCGTGAGCTGCCTCAGCGGTGTCCGTTGTTCCTTCTGTAACACTATGCAGTGCATGCACGGTCCTTGTGGAAGTAGCTTTGCCAGATGCCTTTTAAGTGTGATGGCTGTGATGGGTTAATGTGTGTTTGGTGGACTCGGGGGGTCCTGTTGTCCCCAGAGTTCGGGCACTCTGGTGGGGTCAGGAGCGCCTGTGCCTTGTCTTGCCTGGGCTGGGGCAGCCCTGGGACTTGGTCCCTGGCCTGGTGTCCCCAAGGAGAGACTGGGGATGTTATGTTACGCCTCAGCTCAGAAATGGCATATCAGACAAGTCCAGGTCAAGGTGAACACATCCTCTGTTTAACGGTCAGGGAACTATTTTTCCTTTCACTTCTGGTTTTATTTGTATTTATAACCTAAGCAAGTGTTCAGGACAAATGGATCTTAAAAAAAAAGAATTCCTGTTAGCTGTTATTCTAGAAAGGCCACAAGTAGCTCAATAGACCTTATGCTTAAAAAGATGTTGAGGACATCAACAGACTTGTAATAACGCCTCTTAAATTTTTGGCTCAATTTTTTGCGTGTATACCATCCAGCCCTTCAGTTCCCTCCTTTGCTCATGTTTTTCAGTACCTTAGATCATGACCCCAAATAGTGGCAGGATGTGCTCCATGTCCTGACATCCCTGTGCCCGATGCGGTGTTTGCCCTGGAAATGTAGTGCCAGGCAAGCGCCGACGATCGGCTTTCATGAAACACATGTACCATGTGACTGGTACCATGGCAGAGTTGCAGATTCACACCCAGAAATACCAGTCTGGTATTTGTAACTAACTCCAGTTTCACCATGGGGGCACTGCCTTTTCCCTTGGTCCAACAAATCTGTTGCTTCAATAGTTTCAAATGGAGCATCTTGCTCTGGTGCAAGCAGATGGGAAGTGTGCGTTGCCCTCCACTCACCTCTCCCCAACAGTGATCGCTTTCTAGACCTGGGTTATTCATAAGATTTAAAATTAAATAATTAAATAATTCGAATAACTATATAACTCATACCTAATAAATGCCTCTGAAACAGTAGTGTAGTGTAAGTGATAGTGTAAATTAAGTTATTTTAGTACGTACTTGTTTGCACAGTTCAGAACAAAGGATTCAAGGTAACTGATGTTGCCAGTGAAGAGACCTGTGCAAATGCAGGTGTAACATAGAGGGGGGGAAAAAAGAGTGGAAGATAACCTGTGGAACAAGAGAGTGAAAAGTTTCTGAGCCCTGAGTCTGCATCAGCGCAAACAGTAATTCTGGTGGTAGGATGTTGTGCTGGACCCTGGGGAAAGCCCTTGGCTTTCAGTGGGGCTGAGCTGGCAGCCGGCAGTAACTGTATTTAAGATCTAGAAGCAGATTCTGGACAAATTACACTAATGCCTTCAAGGGGAATGACTTCATATTCGGACCTGTGCAACTGAAAGCCAAATCTGACCCGAATGGGGGTGTTATGCACAGTGCAGTACATGCAGTGCGATGCTCACGTGTGTGCCTGGCGTGTTTGCAGGGTTGCTGTGGGGCCCCGAGCTCACCAGTGGTGCTCGGTGTCCCGACCGTCCTGCTGACCTGCCTGGAGATGCCCCGTTGGGCAGATGAGCTCATTACAGTGTGCGGTTATTGCACTTATGTTTATGGCTGCCATAATTACACGCACGAACTCTCTGTTCACATAGCAGTGATGATCTAGCCCTAAAATGAGAATAGGTTTTCTTAAACTTATTTTCTGTTTAAATGAGGTGATTTCATTCTTGTCCCTGCTTGTGGAAATTGGTACGATATACATGATAAGCATGAATGATATATGTAATATTGCCCGTGGGAAGCATTGTAGGTTATGGTAATGCTGGGATGTATGTGTGAGGGCTGAAAGAAGCCAAAGAAATGTAGAAATGCACTTTGTCAAGTGTAATTCATCCCAGGATAACGTATATGCATGTAATGGGATTCTCAGCTCCTCTGCTTGATGCCCTTTGCTACGTGACGAGGGTTGTATTATTATGCTGCTGTTCCTGGACTGCATCCTGATCGTGCCATCTCTTCTGGCTGCCCTTCCTCCATAAAGTCATTTCCCTGAGATCATCTTTCAGCCTGTGATTTATCTGACTCCCAGACTACACGCTTTGAGCACTGCAGTTCTGCACGTGAAGACATTTCCAGCATGTCTGGAGTTCTGTATCTCCTAATTTCCACCAGCCTTTTAGTGTTTCCATTTTTATGGGTGCTAATACCTTCCTGCTCACAGGGGAAAAAAGCTTTTGAAAGAAGAAAGGATGGAGGACCTGGGGGGCAGCAGGGATTTCCATGGGCTGAATGCAATTGCTCCTTTTTTACAGCCCTGTCATTTGGAGGCAGCAGATCCCCCGTGAGCTGGTTGTCTTCACCAGTAACATATCTTCAGTTCCTCCCTGGATTTCTGAGTGCTTTCACTGAGTAAAATACAGCGGCTTTGTAATTCTTCCAATATATTTCATGCTATGGCCGTTGTCAGCACCACCCCTTGCCCTGTCTGTGTCTATTGGCTCCACTTTATCTCCCTTTTCACTGCAAAAAAGAACATGTGAGAGGGCCTGGAGTCACTGGGGGATGACGAACAGCACCTGAGGCCAGCATGTGCTGCTGAGAGCATTTAGTGAGTGGGGGAGTGCTCTCATCTGGAGGCTGCATCAGGAAGCTGGGAGGAAGGAGGAGATGCACAAGAGGTTCTACAAGCCAACAAAATCAGATAAAAGCAGCCTCTCAGGAAGAGCTGATATGGTATTTGTGGTCTGCATTCATTTGTTGCTTTCACCCACCCATCTTATTACAGAGAGGTGCTTGCTTTTATCCATGTAAGTGTTGATATGGATTTATACTTGCACAGGTAAAATCATAAGTACTTTAAAAGCTGCATTTAAGTTCTATCTGGGTGATCGGACACCGCCACCAGCAGTGTGCTCTCTGCTGCTGGGGATTTGAGAGACCTCCCATCAGCATTGCCCAGGGCCTCCAAAATCCCGGTTTGCTTTTGCTCCAAGTTCTTTTTGGAACAAAACCAAGATGGTCCATTTACAAATGCTTGAGTGCTGAGAACCAGGAGCTAAGGAACTGGAAATGGGAGGTTGTTGAGAACCTGCTCTCAGCGCACTGACTAGCGATATGGCGATGAGCCTGTGAACTGCTTCAAAATTGTATGTGCTCTGCAAGCCCTTGCTTGGTCAGGTGCCAGGAGAAGGCAGTGCAATAAGTGATGTAAGGTGGGGGAGATGCAGACACTCAGCAGATGCAAACCTGTGTATACTAAATGTGAATTCCTCTCCTTTTTTCTTTCTTTTTTTTCCCCCAGGGAGAGCTGGCGTGGCCAGGCTGTTCTGCTCTCCATGGAGACCTGGAACAGTGAGGGTTTAGGTTTAGTTTCTGTTTGTTTGAATGCACATCAGTAAAAATTTATCCTTTTGGATGCTGCAAGTCATTTGGGGTGCAGTTTTAGGGTCTGAATTCAATATTCACTCAAGTTGGTGGGGAGGTACTGATTTTGGAGAAATTTGGACATTAGGGTCTGAATTCAATATTCACTCAAGTCGGTGGGGAGGTACTGATTTTGGAGGAATTTGGACGGGGCACTTGAGCTCTGGTGGTCAGGCTGGGCTGGGAGGCAGCTCCCAAGACAGGGCACCATGTATCAGCCTCTCCATGTGTTTTGTGTTTGGGATCATGCCAAGAGCAGCATAGCTGTGTGCGGGGTTTATAGATGTTCCTTAGCTCAGCCGATGCTTTTTGTGCATCACAGAAGGGAGCAAAGCTTAAGTGCTGACTTAAACTTTCAGCAGGTACCGGACACCTTCAGATACAGACCTTCGAGTCGTTTCATCACGGGCAGCAGGGCTGGATGTGGAGAACCAGCTCTGAACTGGAGTTTGCTAACCCAGGGAGGGTGTCCTGAGGAGTGCAGGGGGACAGGAGCTAAGGACCATTCCTAGCACCTGTGGCAAGCTGATCGAGCTGCCTGCCGGCCCGTGGGCACCCAGCAGTGTCTGCCCCCTCCCCAGGAGCTGATTTTGGGTGGGTACAGCCCTGCAAGGGATGTGGGGAAAGCCCATCCACCCATCACTCCTGCTTCCCGCACTCAGGAGTGATTTATCTTCTTATTTTGTGGAGTTTCCTTTCTAAAGAATCTTCAGTGAAGCATATCCTAAGATAGCAGCAATCCTTTCTGCCTGGTCTTGCAGTGACAACAGCTGATAGCAGCCCAGCTCCCGCTGGCTCCGCTTCGCTGCTCCCTAATGAGCAAAACAAATGGGCTGTGGGCACAAGCCTATGTGGAGGAGCAAATGTATAAGAGCAGGAATAAGTGACCCTGGGTGTGTGTCGCTGTAGCCAGGCTCATGTGTCTCATGTTGATCTCTCTAATGCTGGAGTTATCGCTCTGCATATCTAGTCCTGCGTACATGTTTTTTTCAGAGTGCCAATTACAGTATAAATAATTATTTGATTACACAATTTTTGTTAACTGCTTTGTTCTCCATCTTGTCTTTGATCACTCAGGAGCATTTCAGGTTGAAATAATTGCATGTTCAGGGGATTTGCTTTAGAAGCTGGTAATTATTAATTTCCTCATCAATTCATTTTCCATGTGCATTGGCTGCACGATGGGCTCTGAGAGCAGCAGGTCGTGCCGGAGAGTGGATAATGGAGATCACAGGCCGCTTCTTCCCTAACGCAGAGTCCAATTACAGATAGCGACTTTCCTGCTGCCTCCAAGGAAGGACGGTGACATTTGCTTTGTTTTACTGCAATTACATCATTGTAGTTCCAGTCAGCCTAATCATTTCTTGGTCTTAACTAATTTTCCATATATTTTCTGTGCCTTTTCAGCTGTGTGGTTATGTAATATAATTATCTTGTATCTTTTATTTGATGACCCTGTTTTATTAGTAATGATGTGCTAATTATTCTGGTTCTGTGTGTGTTGATAATTGCTTCATGTTATGATAGTAGTTTAAAGATCACAAATAATATGTAGCACCTCATCTTTTGAGCTGTTATGAACTTCTACTGTAGCCTACTGAAGAGTTTAAACTCACTTTAAAGCTCCCATTGCCTGAGTGGAAGTAATGTATAGGTGTGATGAATGTGATAAAATCCTCATCTCCACCCGCCTCTAGACTTCACTGCAAATTTCTTTCCCACAATTAGACCCATTCTGAACTTCCTAACTGTGGAAATAAAGAAAATCCAGTTTCTTGTCTTTTCTAAAAATGTCATAATGAACCTTTCATGGATGCTCGAGCCAGGCGCAGATGAACGCGGCGGGGGAGACCTGAGGCTCCCTCCTGGCCCTGACACCGTGTTCCACTAAAACTTTCTGCTAAGCTATAAAACCGTGAGATTGGTCTTAATTCTTTGTTCAACTGGGGCTTTATCCGAAGAGCGCTGAAGTCGATGGGCCTTGAAGACTGTTGGGCTGTGTGTGCATAGCAAGCAATCCTTCATGGTGGAGAAGGTTACCAAGGGGGAAATCCCACAAGCAGGGCCAGATCCTTGGAGATTTGTGCTTCTGTTCCCGTACCATCTTGGTGATCTTCAGAAGCAAATTCCTGATGAGAGAGAGAATTGAATTTGTCCTGATAAGCATCATGAGATTGCTCTCAAGATAATCTTGCCACAGATTTTCTAATGGCTTCTTTGACTGTCAAATGGAGCAAAGAAAAGTTGCACAGCCTAATTTATTTTCCACATTTTGTGCTTATAACTAAATTTCTGAATTTCACTAAGTTCGGGTTAGAAAAACTAGATAAGTCAGTGTCACTGTTTTTTATATTTAGTTTCTTCTTGGATCTCCTACTTAGCAAACACTGACTGAATTTCCATAACTCTTGGGATAAATTTAAATTTTAAAGAAAATGCCATTGTGACTAAAACATTTTAGAGGAAGAGAAACAATTCTGTTAATGATGGGGAGAAATACAGGGCCTTCTGGAGCAGAAGCGCTAATGGTACGTCGCCTGGAGCAGTGGGTGCTTTGCAGGCAGATGCAAGTCATCGTCTTTCCCATAGGTAACTGTGGAATTGGTTATTCACAGGGAATAATTTCTGTTGGAGACTCTTCCATGTGCTGAAACATGGAATTTTATATGCTTGTTTTATACATCTAAATCCCTTGTCTAGCAAGTTTCACAAATGCATTAATCGTAGAATGTCATCTTTACAGCTGGTGCCTGCTCTTGGCCGCAGTGATGCCCGGCGGCCGCCAGTCCCATGGGAAAAGGGCAGGTTTCCTTGGAAGAATGCTATGGTCTCTCAACTTAAAATTTTGTTCTTACACTCTTTTTCTTTTAAACCAAGATCTGTATCTCAGCTTCTGAAAGATATATGTGGAAACACTTAAATTCTCTCTCTTGTATTTTGCAAGAGTTTAGAAAGACCAAATAAAATCTGACATGTGAAACAAAACAATTATCAAAAGGTATGTATAATTGCTGAATACATAGCAGTGGAGGAAGATGCTTTGCAATGTGTTCTGTAACAATAGGAAACAAATAATTGTTTGAGAAGGATTTAAATTGTCCGAATGAATTTAGTTAAGCAGACATTAAACACTTTACCCAGAGTATATGCTGTCTTATTTTTTTCACTTATATGTGAAAATGTTCCTTGCTATATTTGTGCACGCTACCTTGAGGTTTTTATTAACTTCAGTATTTTCATTAGCTACCTGTAATTAAATATTTATGTTACAGTACATTGACATTTCTATAAAATATTGAAGTGGAAAGGAATGTTTTCAGGAAATGGAGAATCGGGTTAATACAGGTGTAGAGTTCAGTGTAATGCTGGATGGGGTTGGTTTTGTGCCCCACAAGGACGAGTGGCTGTTGATGTTTGGCAGCGTTATGTTCTGCTCTATACAAGGTTTGTAGTCAAACTGGGGGCTCTGACCAACTGTGAGCCTGGGACCAACTGGGTTGTGAGCATTAAGAAATAAAACACAGCCACCAGGAAGGGCAAACAGCAGCGATCTTTCACAGCAGCAAACTCTTCTGCCTGGGCTCTGCTGTTTTTCTTAAATTAATGTCTTCTGTCGGGATGTGCACTAGTTTGTCATGAGCGGTGTAGCATTTAGCATTTGTCCTCTTAAATCACATTGTCAGTGTTTGTAATTCAGGCTAGTAAGATAGGCATGAAATACTTGTGTGTGATAGACCTCACAGGGCCATAAAATTTGGGAGGTTTAGTTAGATTTAATTAGTGACATGAGATAGTCTTTGTCAGACTCTTTCCTTGCAGAACCCCATCTGTCTTCCTCGGCCGTGCTGGCTAACCCAACGTGGTACTTGCAGAAGAGAATCCTTTAGCTGAGCCTTCCGTCTCTGAGTCCAGAAATTAGTTAGAAAAGGGACTGCTTGACAAAAAGTGAATCTTCATGTTTTACTGTGAACAGCTTCCCAAGATGAAAGTCAAGCCCCCAGCCCCCTGCGGCAACCTGGGGCCACCCCACGTGTTGTGCCTACAGCACAGCTTTCATTTCCTCCTGCTGCTGCGTGATGTCGGGCAGAATACCTCTCCCCGTGCAGCAGAAATAAATGATTACTTAAAAGTTACAGTATTTTGTTAATTCAAAGATGTAAGTGGGAATTTCTGAGAACAAAGGAAAATCGATCAGAGACCAAAGTAGGATGAATTTTTGCCTTTTGTTATTGATTTCATTACAGTTGTGTCAAGTGTAGTTGGTATTACATAGGGCAAAGAATTCGGAAAACTGTTTTGGCTTGTTAGTCTAAAAAAAAAAAGCAGCATCTCATCTAGGCAAAAAGCTTAGTAGCTAATTACAGCAAGGCTTTTTTCTTTTTAAACAAGTAATGCATTTTTGTTTAAATAAAGGAAAGAACAGACTATTTATTACTGTTCAGAAATCTGTATGGCATTAGCAGCTGTGTAAATTAGTTTAACTTCATTGACTTCCGCAGAAATAAACCGATTCATCTCTGCTGAGAATGTGGTTCCATGGGACTTAATTGATTTTCAAGCTGACATTTTTATTAGTAATAACATTTAAGGTTCAGATAATACTCATCAAATATTTGCTTACTAATCTACATAACATCCTTTCTAGGTAAATAAGGTTATTGTATGTATATAAATCTGGATAAATAGATAGATAAAAGTTGAGAAATTATGTTTGTAATAAACCAACAGATAAGATGTGGAAGGTGAGGTTGCCTGACCTGAACCGTACAATGAAAGACTGTGATTACACTGAGCAGTGTATGGCGGCCAGCATGTCTTTGGGATGGGGAACTGGTGTCATATTGTCACCTGAAATGAGGTGCATTCAGTTCCCAGGGTCCTGGTTATGAAACGGACCTCAAAGATTCAAAAGGTCAGATTGAGTTGGTGAGCACAAGCACCAAATGGTCTTAATTTTTAAGCAATGCAGAATATATGCATATTCTGCAGATGTATATTTATGTGTATATATATAAAAAAATATGCATAAAATACATGTTATATCATGCAAATGGTTTGGAAGAACCTCGTGGTGTTTCTGCTGGTACCGTTCCGAGGATGTCCCCTGCTCTGTTATCTCTCACCCTGCTGTATTTACCTTTTAGGTAAAGGGAAAATAAGAACCCAGTTATCTGGATAGCTGCGGACCTGTGCCTGCATTTGCAGTCTCCCACACGCTCCATCCTGACCCAAATCCACCCACAGCTGCTGGGTAGCCCCGGTGTGTCCGTACCCCCATGTCCTGCTGGGCTCATGCGTGCCTTACCTCCCAGAAGGTGAGGTCAGGAGCAAGGTCCTTGTTAAATTAATTCTGACCCCCATGGGCTGCGTCCTTGGTGCTGATGAAATTGTGTGAGATACGGATTTTGGATCAATTCTGGGCTTTATTCTTGCAAAAACTGTAACACTTTCCCCTCCGGTATTAGGGAACTCTGACATTCTTGCTCCTGTGAGCATGGTCACCATCCCCTCTTGCTCTGTGGAGGAGGAGCTGTCTTGAGATCATGACTCTAAGAAAGTTTCCAGTAGCGGAAAATAAGGTTTATTTCCTTATTTCACTGCATAACAGCACAGAGTGCCTGCTGCAGGCTTTCGGCATAAATGCAAGGATGGC
>NW_009216128.1:321-17435 GCF_000690835.1 Fulmarus glacialis | reverse complement strand
GATAGGTAATGTCAGTTCGCGATGAAAGAACTCGCAAAGCAAGAAGGAAGCTCCGAGGCAGCAGAATACATGCACAACTGGCTTCTGACCCACATCCCAGCTTTTCTTCCCCAAACTGAACAGCAACAACAACAACAAAAAAAGCCCTAGTTAAGGATGTGTTCAGATTACTTTGAAATATCTTTATGTGGTTTAAACTAATTAGTTTTTGTTAATGTTCTTATTCCTTTGTCTGGCCTATTTATAATTGAAACAATGGAAAACCCATTCAGTTTTTGCCTGTGGTTTTCTGCATCTTTAGTGTCATTATTCTGAAGTCTACTTACTGCTGGTGTTAAGTAGCTTCATTGGCAAAGTCAGTTCAACACAGGGTTTGTTTATTCGCATATTATCTAGTTGATGTTCTGTTCGGATGTGGAGTAATGTCGCTAATGCAACATTAGGCATTGACACGTTCCTGTGCAGAATGTGACTAGTTTTTTTCCCAAGTAGCCTTGCTAGTGTTAGCTCGGTGTATGAATGTAATTCACTCTTAAATAACCCTGTCAAATATGTAAATTAGAATACACAAAGGGAGGAATTTCTTTGAGAGAAAACACTATTCCACAAACTGTTGTTTGTTCAGGGTGAAATTGTTGTCACAGAAGTGTCTCATAATAATCATTCTCTTAATTCTTTGGATGAATGACCTCTAGCAAGAAAACAGAATGTAAGTATAAAAAGGGCTGGTGGTAGCCAGGGGCTTTTCACAGGCCCTGTTTTTTAGGGTGAAATGTAAAACTGACTTTCCTAGTTGGTTTTGGTCCTAAAGGTATTTATAAGGCTAGAAGTATTTAGCAACAGATTCCTAATCAGTTCTAGATTTTGATGCTAGTCATCCTTTAAAAAAAAAGTGCTATATCATTACAACAATTTTCCCTCTTTTTTTTTTTAAATTAGAACTATTTTACACATCTATGCAGTCAAATGCTTTGTCTGAAACGTATAGCAAACTGAGTAGATTATTTCGGCACTCTTATAACCAGAACTGTGATCTGGGTGAATGTTACTCTGCACCATAGTGAAGCTTGATTGATTTTTACCTTAATTGTACATGTACAAAACACAAAAATTGTAGAAATTTTGTTTCATGCTGATGGAATGAGGTGGGGAAAGAATTCAGTTCTTTCCAGTCTTCTAGGTAGTAACTCCTTACTGTAATATCCAAATGACCTTTCTTTTCAGAATCCCATTCTGAGTTTTGAGCTACCAATGAACTTAACAGACTGGTTTCCACGCCCAAGAATGAAAACCAAAAGAGAAGAAATAAGAAAAATAATCCTGAAGCTGCAGGAACAGCAGAACAAGGAAAAGAAGGGACAAAAGGACCCAAGTTCAATGGAAAGATCTTTGCAGGAAAAAACAGAACAACTTATCAACAGTAGCTCAGACTGAATGTTGTATCTGTTGCATGTTAGCTCCACAATCAAAACTGAAATATACATTTTTGTCTGCCCAGACTAAAGATTTGGCGTATTCTCTGCTCAAAGTTACTTGGGAATGTTTAATGCCTGTATAAATGTGTGTCATAAAATGATTTAATTCCCACAAAGATGTGTATTAAGTAAGCAAGTCTGTACATATGTTAATGAGGCCAACTTTTTCAGCATTTGTAATTACCTTTTTTCCACTTGTTAGGGAGCTTTTGTTATGTATTTCTGTTAATAGAACTTAAATAGCAACTTCTAAACATAAAGCAAATAAAGAAAATATTTATAGGATAAAATGGTTAACTTTTTCTTTTTCAGTAAAGTTGTAATGTTACAGGCTTAAGTAACACATAGGGAACGATTTGGTAGTGAGATAATTAATTCATATTTTGACCCTATTTAGTTGCCCTTTACAAGATTATTCTGCTTGCGCTACAAACAATAATATGGGTAAGTGTCTGAATGTACCATGGCCTCAGAGAGGGTGATTCCCATCCTTCCAGTATCTACGTGTAGGCAGTGTAATAGTTAATAGGACTGCTTCAGATTTGGGGTTTTAAAAGATACGCATTGCAATTAAAATTCCACCCTTGCTTTAGTGGGACGGGCTAGGGAAAGGGAAAGAATGCTCTTTGACCAGAGATTACTATTCAAACAGTATTATAAAAGTGGTTTCAATGAAGTGATCTTGAGTGATACTATTAAATCATATTTTGTGGATCCCAATTGTTGTACAGGTGTATTTTGAGACTTTCTTCATTATAAAATTGTATTTTGGTAAGTGTACTTGGAATAGCAGATTGCCCACATTACATTTTCTATGTTACAATTCTGAATGTTACATTCATATGTGCTTTATCTAAGTAATGAACATTTAAAAAGAAAAAAGTGTATGATTACTATTTTTTGTAATATCCACGCAAAAAACCAAAATACCAGTGTTCATTGCTTGCTTGTTTGTTCTTGGCTTTAGGTAGCATCAGACTAATGTTGGGATTTGTTTGGATATTTCCAATGTATTTTGATTTTACAACAATCTAAAATGCCATCATTGCTTAAACTGCAAACATAGCCTTTTATCCTTGTTACAGAAAGGCTTTGGTATTCAAATGAGGAAAGTAAGAGATGGTTCGTGCAAGGATATATATATACCCAGTCTTGTACTAATATAGATATCTATGAAGGGAACCAGAAACTGTCTCTTCCCAGGAAGTAATCTGTCGGGGAAAGAGAGGGACCTTCTATCCCTCCTCCCAGATAGTATTTTCTCTCCTGATTTTTCTACTGGGAATGTCATTTGTCATGCCCTTCTCCCAAAGAGAAGAAGCAGCAGAGAATTCATTAGCTGAACTGTGTGTCCCCTGAGATCAATTTTTATACACAAGATCAAGTCTAACCCAGTACTTCAGGTTCTCCATGAGTTTTCATTCTCACTAAACCCTGAAAGTGTGGCTGCTAATGACGTTACTGCCAGGGCATTTCTGCACGGATGACTATCTCTGTGAAACCCTCTGTTTAAAAGGGGGTTCACTCACCAAGGCAGAGTAATTGCACATAGAGCAATACAACCATGGGCTGCTAATCTTTTGCACAGATAACCCGTGGGATTTAGGGGAGTTGTTCATTCCCTCATCTCTTTCTTCTTGCATACATCCTGGGCCCCATGGAGACTATGTAAGCCCCACATGTATATGTTATGTTAGAGATGACTCCTACGCAGGTTTCTTGTTGAAAGTACGTGGGGGCAATCTTCTGGGCTACAAATTAAATACATAATGTGCACACCTCCAAGTTGTTTCCTCCATCAGATTTATCCAGTATTCTTGCCATTGTTGGGGAAAATCTGTGATAAAATAGTTTCAGATTGTTTCCCTGCAGGGTTTTGTATATCTGGCTTTAGTGCAACTGACATACTGGAATAGTAGTTTATACAAATGGAAGTAAATCAGTGATGGCTTGTTGAGAAGGAAGGAAAAGAATTTCTTGGAAATACAGAGAAGAGACAATTGCAAATAGAATGTGTTCCTTCCCAGTCTAGTCTTTCCCAAGGGTATGTTCTAATTATATGGAATATATCCAAATTTGGTCAATATAATAGTTTTCCTTTTTCTAACATTTGTGATGCAGGTTCATAATTTGATGCTGTAGAACTATTTGGTTCTCTTGCTAGGAATGGCCCGGTGCTTCTTCCTTTTCCTTCCTCTTTCCTGTCCTCCCCTTCTTCCTCCTTCCTCTTTTTCAAAGCTGTGAAGAAAGTGTTTGATTTATTATCATTTAATGTTAAAGGTCTCGAGATCTTCAGTCATATACAGCAAGCTAATATACATGTTAAATATAGGAAACTTATTTTTTTAATAAAATGTGATGTTAATAGAAAAAAACACAGAATTAAGAATGAGTTATTTAAAACCTTACTGACCTGGTTAAAAAAGCTCACTACTACATGTGCTTGTTAGGTATTTGTTCTTAACATAGTGGTCAGCTACACTACAGTGTTTTGCAATCTAACAAGGAGTTTTACCTGTGAATTTTCTGAATCGGATGTATTCAGTGGAAGTTAGTGGGGTGGGGACTAGATATGTTTGTTTAATAATTATATGACAACACATACACTCTGAGGAAAGTATAAGTTGTGTATTCCGTTATAAGATTTAAGATTACAAATGCTTTAAGAGTAGCATAACTGCATTCTGCAGTGTAAGGTATCAGATGGCTACCTAATTAAATGTATCTGTTTGTATTGTTTTTCACGTTGGGTAGAATAACAGTTAAGAATTCTTATGAAAGTTTTAGATTACTTAGCATAAAAAATGCATGTACTTTTCTGGTGCTCATTTGCAAGGTAGCTGCAAAAGCAGAAGAGACATCTAAGTAGTCCCTTGTGACATTCCTATTTTTCTTGCTTAAGAAACTGAGCAGACTCTTGAAAGACCAGAGACTTCAAACAGAACTGTGTTGTTGATTTCTGAGGTTGCGCTGCATTCTTGTCTTGGAAGAATCTAACTTCCAAAACGTTCAGTAAAGAAAGACTTGAAAAATCAAGCAAACTTGACACCATGATGAGAAAACCATGCTGTTGGGTTGTTTTTTTTTTTATGTATTGCATAGCAAATGAGTAAAACAGAACAAGAGGCTTTTGCATGTATGATTTTTAATTCCTGTTAACGTAGTTCCTCTGGAAATTGGAGTGAACTACTAGACTTTTCTGCTGAACAAATTGCAGCAGTTTCCTCACTTTACCAATCCAGTGTAAATTTTTTACTCAGATTTTTAAATAGAATGTATTTTCAGTCACTGGTTAAAGCTTTACATTGCCCTTCATTGATAACATGATACTTGTGTTTTAGCATGTGAACAGAAGTAGCTATAAAGGCGCTTGTTCTTTGGAGTCTGGATTCTTGGGGCCACGATGATGAGAGGTACTGGAGTCTGGATAAAAAATTTCAGTATGACACTTTTTATAACAGTCTTTCTTAAATTCTGCATACTCAGTACCCCTAAAGAACCTCTGGCAGTGACTTGGGTTCACAAAGGTACTTCATCTCCCCAAGTCTTTTGACTCTTCCCATCTAATTCTGGAAATCAAAGGGGAGCTGATGTTACAAACTACAACTTTGAAACAGTAAGTGTGAGGTAACAGCCATTTATCTTTCACCACCATATTTTTAAACCAAATCCTTTCTGCTTAACTCAATCATGCCTGCTCAAAGATGTGATGAAAGATGTCTGTTTTGTAGGCTCCAGTCTGGTTAAGTGAGGATGCAATCTGGAAAGTGACTGTTCTCTCTGTTGTGGTCTGTTGAAGTTTTCTGACAGGCTACATTTTGCTTGCTTTTAACAAATTCGCATGTGGACTCAGGCAAACCTGTGGTTACAAAAGGAAACTTGGTAATGTACAGCGTACCTTGGGGATTCTTTATTCAGTTGTGTGAGTAATTGCTAGCCGCAACCTAGATTCAAACAGCCAGGCTGTTTCTTTGCTAGGTCTTTTTTTTTCTCTTTCTTTTTTGGTTTGTTTTTTTTTTTTTTCCTGTGAGGCTCATAGTTGATGTTCTTGAGGGAGAGTAAACAGTGCTATTTGTGATGCATGATGCTTAAAAAGATATATGAACTACGTTCATATATGAATATATAAGAACAGAAGCTTATATGGATTTAAAAGTATCCAAATTCTAGTAAGCAGTAAGGAGACTTACCTTGTCTGCCTTTTTTTTTTTTTTTTTCCCTTCATTCCTCCTTACTTTGTTGGGTTTTGTGATCAGATTCTCTCTAGAGTTCTTTGGGGTATGACTTTACGCAAAACAATCATCAGTATATAATGGTAAGTAATTCAGGAGAGGGAGAAAAGACAACTATTACTATTTTTTAAATAAGATTCTTGTAAATAAGAAAAACAACAGCAACAAAAAAGCTTGATGTACTTTTGTAAGTAGGTGGTTTATTTTAATGGAATAGTCAAGTCCACGTAGTATATGTGTCCATTTGTGCGATATCATAGATTTAGATGATACTTAAAAATTTCATCTTCGGGACCAGATTCTCTTTTGTTGTAAGCTGACTGAATACCTTTAAGGTTAGTGGGAGCCAGACTAATTTGTTTCAGCTGAGTATTTGTTCTGCTGTAAGCTGTGAGGAGTCTGCGTAAGGGAAAAGCACCCTGCTCCGGCCAGCCTGAGCTTTTTGTGTTCAGAGTATGTTTAGACTCCGGTCTTTAACCCAGAAATTAAAACACGTTAGATTTCCCCAGTGGTTTAACTTACTGAAATTTATCAACTATTCACACAAATCTGTTTAACCGTATTTCAAAGTTTAAGAACTTAGTTTACTTTTGCACATATACTGATGTCAACTAAATATATATATACACACACACTAAATATAACCAAATATACTGATGCAAACTCACAGCATTAGTTTGCAAACTGTTACAGAAACCTCTACCCCCATTGTCCTCCAAATATAAGAGTTTTTAAATCAAGCTATGTGACAGTGCCTGTTTACATCGGGTTTGTCCTTCCTGACTCATATTTTGGGAAACTAACGTGTTCCCCTTATCTTTACATGTACTTAAGGAGGAGTGCAGTGGTAGCCCGGATAGGCTACATTAATACATATACATTAAATATATACATATACATATACATTAGTACATATTGGACCAAACCTACGACATTAATTGTAGGAACTCTCAGGAAATAATTGGTTGGGAATTTAAAGCTCTAGGATTAATTCACTATCTATGCAGCAGGCTGAAAACAGAGTAATTATTTTAGTTCTAGAGAATGCCATATTCTATAGCTTCAGGCCTGGAAATTTATTTCATGCTATACATCAGTAATATGCTGGATAGTGTGTGGGTTCTGCAATACAAGAAAATCAGGCTAACCCCAAAAGAGCACTATTAAAAGCATGACATGTTTCTCACAGAAAATGAAACTAGGACGTAAGTTGTGCTGGAATGCAAACAAATGGAGTATGTTTCTTACTTAAATGTTCCTTGGTTCTGAAAGCTAAACTGCTTTGTAACAGTATTGCAATAATATCTGTCCGTGTTACAAAAGGGCAATAAAAGGCCGTGAGAAGTTGCACAGCTTCCTCCCATCCTGCAAGACCACTGAAATTTCTAGACTTCAGACAGAATTTGCACTGACTCCTTCCACTGCAGATGAATGTTTACGTTCAGGAATCGAGAAGACACTTTTAACAAATGTCTGGATTAATGTGTTGAATGTGTTTGTATGGACAGCTTATGATACAATATTTAATTAGAAAACTTTTTTCCCCCCAGGGAAACCAGGCCTTTGTTTTGCAAAAGCAGTGTTCCCTGAATGAATTTATTAGTTCTTTTTTGCTCTACACCTTATTGTACCCTCATTGTTGTGAGCTTTTCATTCTACTCTCAGTTATTCTCAATCTTTCATATACAGTTAATGAACTTGGATGCAATATAGTGAGCTTGATTTCAGTATCGAACTTGCATCCCTGTGTCTCGGTCATCTGTCTAAAACAACTGAGTTCGTTCTCTGAGTCAAAGGACGTTCTCTTTTTCATAGAGACATTGTCTAATTCAAATGCTTTTATTCAGACACTAAATTTTTCATGCCAGTTAGGAGCTAGATGGGGTGATTTGATTTCTTTGATTTTGCAAATACTCCTGCAAGTCTGACCCTAAGCGTCTCAAGTTGGGCACCTGAAAATAAGAACATAGCTAATGACCACTGGAAAATACTTTTAAATAACTTGCCAAATATTGGATAATTTTCCTGTAGCAATGGGTGATCATGTCTGAAATACAGTATGTATTTGGTTTAACAATAAGAAATATTTTTTTCATTATCATACCTTCTCATGGAACAACAGGAATCAAACAGCTCGTAGTTGTCTTTACTGTGAAATTTTAAGTTCCCTAAACACTAGACTTAGCATCCTTTGAGAGAAGTGGTATCTGGAGAAAACATCACATGTAGTTACATAGAAGTTTGTACATGCAAGTGGACTAATTTTGGATGCTTCCTGCCTTTTTAGCGCTTGTGTTTGTAAGTGTCTCGCTTAATGTGTATTTTGCATTTTGCATATTTGGGGTTTTCTGACTTCCGTTGTCAGTATATGATGGTCACTCGTAGAACTAATTCCGTAATTCTGATTTTTGTTACTCCATAAGCAGTCATAGTATGTTGTCACTTTCGTGCTTACCTAGATGAAAACATGGTGCACAAATCCAGTGACTTTTCCAGTTGTTTGCTGACAGCAGAGGAACACTGATGCACTTCAATCTTAGTTTTGTTCTAGGGAGAAATTGTTCTGGTGGTTGTTACAGCTTTTGCCCCAGCACCATTTGTCCCTTGCTGTTTTCCTTCCTTCCAAACCGCAGATGATTTCCTTTCTGCACTGGTTCTTCTCCCAGTCTCTCTTGGCTTTACATCTATTAATCTTTTATCATGTCTCAATTCCTCAATCTACACTCTAGAAAAATGGCCACTGCTTTTTCCTCCATGATCCTGTGTTGCTCAAGGAGCTTCATCAACAGAGGAGCTGAGGAAGTATGGGCTGGATGAGCAGACAGTGAGGTGGATTGAATAATGCCTGAACAACTGGGCCTGGAGGGTGGTGATCAGTGGTACAGTGTCTAGTTGGAGGCCGGTAACTAGCGGTGCATCCCAGGGGTGAATACTGGGTCTAGTCCTGTTCAACATCATCTTTAACAATCCGGGTGATGGGGCAGAGGGTACCCTCAGCAAGTTGCAGGTGATACAAAACTGGGAGGAGTGGCAGATACACTGAAGGGTTGCGCTGCCATCCAGAGGGACCTCCACAGGCTGGAGAAATGGGCTGACAGGACCCTTCAAAGGGAAGCGCAAAGTCCAGCCCCTGGTGGGGAACAACCCCAACCACCAGGACATGCTGGGTGGTTGGAAAGCAGCTTTGCAGAAAAGGACCTGGGGGTCCTGGTGGACACCAAGTTGAATATGAACCAGCAATGTGCCCTTGCTGCAAAGAAAGCTAATAGTATCCTGGACTGCACTGGGAAGAGTCACCAGCACGTTGAGGGAGGTTCCTCTCTCCTCAGCACTGGTGAGGCCACACCTGGAACAAACACTATGTCCAGGCCTGGGCTCTCCAGTACAAGAGAGACATGGTCATACTGGAGAAAGCCCGGTGAAGGGCCACAAAGATGATTACGTGACTGCAGCATTCCTCCTATGAGGAAAGGCTGACAGAGCTGGGACTGTTCAGCCTGGAGAAGAGAAGGCTCGGGGGAGGATTCAACATCATCTTTAACAATCCGGGTGATGGGGCAGAGGGTACCCTCAGCAAGTTGCAGGTGATACAAAACTGGGAGGAGTGGCAGATACACTGAAGGGTTGCGCTGCCATCCAGAGGGACCTCCACAGGCTGGAGAAATGGGCTGACAGGACCCTTCAAAGGGAAGCGCAAAGTCCAGCCCCTGGTGGGGAACAACCCCAACCACCAGGACATGCTGGGTGGTTGGAAAGCAGCTTTGCAGAAAAGGACCTGGGGGTCCTGGTGGACACCAAGTTGAATATGAACCAGCAATGTGCCCTTGCTGCAAAGAAAGCTAATAGTATCCTGGACTGCACTGGGAAGAGTCACCAGCACGTTGAGGGAGGTTCCTCTCTCCTCAGCACTGGTGAGGCCACACCTGGAACAAACACTATGTCCAGGCCTGGGCTCTCCAGTACAAGAGAGACATGGTCATACTGGAGAAAGCCCGGTGAAGGGCCACAAAGATGATTACGTGACTGCAGCATTCCTCCTATGAGGAAAGGCTGACAGAGCTGGGACTGTTCAGCCTGGAGAAGAGAAGGCTCGGGGGAGGAATCTCATCAATGTGTATAAATACCTGAAGAGAGGATGCAAATAAGATGGAGCCAGGCTCTTTTCAGTGGTGCCCAGTGAAAGGACCAGAGGTGACAGGCACAAACTGAAACACAGGAGGTTCCCTCTGAACATCTGGAAACACTTTTTTACTGTGGGGGTGATCGAGGACTGGCACAGATTGCAGAGAGGTTGTGGAATCTCCATCCTTGGAGATACTCAAAAGCCATCTGGACATGGTCCTGGGCAACTGGCTCTAGGTGGCCCTGCTTGAGCAGGGGGTTGGACCAGATGACCTCCAGAGGTCCCTTCCAGCCTCAACCATTCTGTGACTCTGTGAGCTTGCTCTCCGTTCCTGTACTCAGTGTGACAAACCTGGCAGGTACAAGGTGGCTGCAGAGGAAATCCTGGGCAGCACTGCAGCGGGAACGCTGCAGTTACAGGCGCGCTGTTCTGAGAACGAAGCTACAGGGGTCAAGGCCAGCCCATAGCTAACGCTCATCAGAAGTTCATAGCTTGGCTAAATTTGGTTGCGTTGCAAGACTAACGGCAAAAGGCACATCTCTGGCATACAAGACAAATTGCTTGACAAATTTAAATCTATGCTACAATCCTGTAAGAAACTTTCTTGCAAAGCTTAATGAGTGTGACTGTTCTTTAACATTGTGTGAAGAACCATTTTAGCTAGCATTCAATTTGAAGCAAATATCTAATTTGGAAAATTTTAAACCAAGCAGCTGAAAGTTGGTGAAGCTATTATAAGCAACTGAAAGAAAAACTCAGCAATTTTTGATAACTGCTATTTATCTAGAATGATTTGGATATTCTTTCTGTTCTATTCTTTCAATTAATAGCTTTAAAAATTAATTAAATAGGCAACTTCAGTGTCTGGTAAAAAGTATTTACAAAATGCTTAGAAAGTGTCATAACTACTCTCACCAGGAATCAGTGACTTTTCCTTTAGAACAAAAATGTGACTGTTTCCCCAGAATAGCTGCAGCTTACAAGCTAGATGTGCTTTCAGGTAGACCCTGTTAAATATATTAACTTTTGTGATTTATGAATTATTGCTGCCTTTTGCTCATATGACATTCAATTTGTGTCCTACATAGTCTGCTGCTGTACCAAACTCTGTACACACTCCTCCCATTTTTCACTCAATGTGACACTAAATGACTGTGATGATCAGCCTGTTTATATAGCCAGAAATCCCCTGAGTTCACGGAAGTGGAGGAAATATCTTTTGATTTCAAACTTACTTTTAACCACAAAGTTCATCCTCATTTGTCTGAGAAGCTGACCATACTAAGAGCTGCTATAGCATTCTGAATCCACGAGGTTTGATTATTTATGCCAAAAAACCCCCACTTGCTAGTATTTGCACTGAATGTCCACATTTGAGATGTCATTCTGCATCTGTTTCAGATATGTGGTTTCACAAGGAATTAACTAAACTAACGGGCTATCTTTAGTCTTTCCCACCTGGTTCCCATTACTAAAACTGTCTGCGAACAGATAAGTGATTCAGATTATTAGTAGATTTAGTAACTAAGTCAGAACTGGAGTATTTAGCACTCCCTGGCCCAAGTAAGCATGCCAGGAGAGAACGTCATGCTGCAGTGGGTATTTAACGTCTCAGTGAGGATTGCCTTATCTCCTACTAAAACTCTTACCACAAGGGGTTGAAGAGCTGGTGGTGGAATTTAAGTGTGGGTGTAAAACCCAACTCGAGGGCTGTTCACCAGCAGGAAAGCACTCAGGGTGAGGTTTAAGGTAATCTAGCGAGTACACATATGGGAAGGATACAAGTCTAGTCCGTCCATGCTTTTGATAGCGGTCGAGTGCACATGTAACTGCATTGTAAAGGAATAGAGGGAGATGCTGAAACAACATGCTACTTCGGCAGCCTACTTTTCTGGCCAAGTATTATTCTTCTGTCTGGACGATGCTCTTAGTCATATGTTTTAGTTTTAGGTAGTCCTGTGAGGAGCAGGGAGTTGGACTCGATGATCCTTATGGGTCCCTTCCAACTCGAGATACTGTATGATTCTATGATTCCTTCATGCAGCAATGGTCCCCAGGCAAGTTCACTGAGTGGTTTGCCCAGATGGGTATCAAGGACAGGATCTACACCTTTGAGAGTGGATTCATTCAACGAACAATGTAAATTAAACTGTCTCTGTTCTGTATAATAACCCCACACTGATATGTGAGGGCTAGACAGAAGAGAGGCGCCTGCAAGAGCTTTGAAGAATTTCATTCTTGTCTTAGCAGCATTAGCGATCTTCCTTGTCAGCCTAGCAGCATGTTCCTCACGCTGCCTTTTAATTGAGACTATTTTTTTTTTCTTGCTTCTTTCATCAATGTGAAGTGTAGGAGAGGCACAACTGGACCCCTTATTCTGCGAGTTAGATTACCGCCAGACCTCCTCTGGTCCCTGCCCAAAGGTGTGTTAGAATTTCAAGAGGATCACTCATTCCTCTTCATTTTTTTCTTTCTCAAGACTGGCTCAAAAGCTAAAGCTAAAACTGCCTAAAATGAAATGTTTGAAATGGAATGGAAGAAAAGACCTCTCAGTATGTTTAACAGGATGCAGTCATTTGGGAACATGCTAGATGAGCCGTGGCCTTTACAGAAAGATTTAAAAATTAGTTAATATCCTCACAGAATTCACTAAAAAATTCTCTACTTCTCTAAGAAGTGTGAGAAGCTATCAGCACCGTGATCTACCTAATCCATACTAAAGTTCATTTAACTAAAGGTGAATAGCTTCTGCTCCATGAAGGAAGAACAGCCCTATGCCTAACATCTATAGGTTACGTATTTACCACAGACTACTTCTGTTTTTCAGATGAGCCTGCAGTTATTTTATCAACAATTGATGTTCATCACCAAAAAGGAAATCCATATAGGTGATCACAGGGCAGGGGAAGAAAAATTTAAGAAAATTGTTAATTGTAATTGTTATTGTGTGTTATCTGTGTGGCTTTTACTGGGTTCTCATTCCTATACTACAGCTCCTCCCTGTCCTCCAGATGAAATATCTAAACTGGTGGGGCCCATTCTACTTTTAATATGCGTGAGAGTGGGCCTGTGATATCTTTGCCAGAGAGAAGCTTCAGCAAAAACAAAAGCAAATCCTTTCCCCAGAAGCATGGGGCGTGTTGTACCGGGAATGGAATCCATCTGTCCTCAAATACTGGGATGACTCCAGGAGTATCTTCCAGCTACTCTGGGGTACTGTAATCTCATTTTCCTGTCCTCACCATTTGGTTTTATAGAATGAATCTGCTCACAAAAGTAAAACGAAAAGCAATGGATTCCAGAAGGACTATGAGTTGACAAGTTAGGGATTCCTCTTACCTCCTTTTATGTTATTATTTATGCAAACCTATTTCTCTGGAGCTACCCACAATTAAAAATGATCTATTTGCTTAACTGAATTATCCTTTAAGGAAAGGAAATAGAAAAATGGGGCCAGTCCAAGAGACTTACTCCGAGTCAAAAAACAGAGCTTCAGAAACCGATCACACGTTGCTAGGGGTGGAAATGCAAAACCATCAACCTTCATTAACTAACACATTGTCTGACAACACAAAAGAAGAAATTCCTTACCAATTGAAAGGAAACATTTAAATAGGAGCTCTTGCCTTAAAACATAATGTCTAAATTTTTAGAACGAAACAGCTGGAATACAGAAGGCCTGTGGAAAAGTCAGAATATTAAAAAAATTAGGTGTAGTCAAAATAGGGGTTCATGTAAAGTCTACTGGGAAGAAAGAGGGGAAAAAAAAGGCTCATTTCACAGCTGTCAAAATCAGAGAATTATGTATGTGCACATAACACTAAGTGAAAGGGAACAGATAAAATAAGACTTACACACCAATTTCCAGTAAATAATTTACATGATAAAGAAACGAATGGTGCTTATCTAGAGTAAGCCTCCTTGGAAAGAAACCAAAGGTTGATTCTGAAAGGAACGTCATCTTGGAGCTGGTAAGCATACTACTGCTAAAAATCCCAGCAAATTTTCTTGTTCTCTCTCTGTCTCTGAACATAAGCTGCTAAACCTTGAGCCAGTTAGAAATGTTCTTTTGCAAACATATGAGCCAGCTATTCTTTATCCAGACAAATAACAGATAAATTGTGCTGGCAGGACGACATTGGCAGCTACAATAGCTACATTTGGAAACTCTGCATGGGTCATTCCAAAACAGTTTTAAAACCAGTGAGTTTAGTTTTTTTCAGAAATTAATTGCAAAACTATAAAATCATTCTAGGGAGTATCAAGGCACTAAACTGAAATACTCAACAGTCAGGAAACCCCAAGAGTTGATGCTGACAAGCTGTGAGGTATTTTAACATGACCACATTACACAGATACAGTGTAATTACATCACATGCATATATATTTAGAGTGCACCAACAAAGCAATGTAAAGTAAATGCACTTCTGGCCTTATTAAGTCATTGGCTGTGACTTAAGTCAGTGCCCATGGACATTTTTACAGGCAGAACTTTACCCATTACATGCGATGTGTAAAACAGTTGTAGCTACATGTAACCCACAGGGAAACCCAGCTAATACCAACATGATTTAAACACAAGCTTTCCGTCTGTAGAGATACATCCAGTAAAGACTTGTAGTCGATGTCAAACCTGATTTTTGCATTTTAATTTTTCGTAATAAAGCGTGGCGAGAGAAACTTAACACTCACAATACTAACCACCTGAGAACATCTCGGGAGTGAAATTCCTAGCCATGCAAGCGTGAGAGCCTTTTTGAATGCTCTAAATCTTGATCGACTGAATTATACGTAAGAATTCACTTTCATAGAAATTTGAATAGCCAGGTCATTGTATGATATTCTTTGAAACGAAAACACACATAATATTCTCCCAGAGTTTTCTGAGAAGTCACCTGGGGTCCTTTACCTGCTCAGCCTTCCACTCTACCATTCATCAGCTCTGACAAAATACAATTAACATATATTTTTAAAAAATATGTGGCAACTTTAATGACAGAAACTGTTTACTATAATCTGTAACAACCTGAATTCATCCCCCAGAATGAAGACACCTCAGACATCTGGGATATTGTCAGTTCTTTGCAGCAGGGCTGCAGCAGAAGCACGTGCATGTCGATAGTCCTGTTAAAATGTCGTGCTGCCTTGTCTCAGTGATCTCTCTGCCTTTTGCACGCTCGCGGGATTCCTGGTAGGCGGTCCAGTATACCGCATTTGCACATTTAAGATGGTGCCGATATATATTTCTCATTCATGATATTTCTCGTTCATCACAACAGACCCTCGTGGTCTGATGGGTACAGGGTGAGCCTGCCCCTGAGTGAAAGCTGTGCCGACAGACCTCATCCGTGCGGTGCAACTTGTGAATGGATGCTCCTCTGCTGCTCGTTCCCCCACCTGGCACGCTGAGGTGCAGGAGGAACAGGGTGATGCTAAAGGCCCTCTGCTCTCCCTCCCAGCCTTGAACTGTGTCTGTCCCTATTAAGCAAAAATTGGTTGGCGTCTCCAACCTAGCCACGCTGTTCCTGGTGTTCCGGTAAGTCTCGGTTAGACTGGAATTACAGAGGTTGGTCCAGCTTTCCTAGGAATGAAATTGGAAATGCTTCTTGCCTGCCTCCTTATATACAGACAACAGGTACAGTAAAATACAATTTGCCTTGTTTTCTCTTTGCATCTTTTTTCCCCCCTTGCTTAGGTTGAAGTTCTTACTCAGATTTTACTCGTGTGTGAGTTTTCCTGTATTTTCCCAGAAGATTTACAGAACAGACGCTGCTGCGTCTCGGGTTATTTTTAGGTTTCCCAGGGAGAAAAAAGGGGAGAGAGAGTAAAGATGCGCTCCTTCTGATGAGGGAGCGGCACGTCAGATGGTGAGATAGTGCTCAGCACTGCTTGGCTTTTCCGGCACTCTGGAACCAACCGGCTTGTTTACACTGAAAATATTTTGTTGACCATTTCCTGACATTGTATCCTGTTTTGCTAACAGAGGGCGTTCTATCCAATCAGCAAATTTACATTTTCATTTAGTTGTCCAGACATTTTTTTTTTCCAGATAATAATTATCCTTATCTGTCTTTTACAAATAAAAGTAAGGCTGAACATACAAAGTACTGCCCTGAAAGGTAATGCCAAAGGCAAACTCCCATTCTCTAGAAGTTATACAATATTTGATTTGTACAAATTGTTAAACATTCCTAAATTACGTCACAAAGGAAGATGCAACTGTCAAATTCACCTTGTTGCTTTGCAGGCATGTTGAACGTTTTAAAAACCCAAAGAAGCTCATAGCACGTCTCATGAGTGGTAGGAATGTTAATCTGGACACAGGATTTAACTCCACCCGTGCCCTGTCTGCGATGCAGGATTACTCAGGAGCTTTGTGTACTGCCATTTTCCTTTCCACGTCACAAAGGAAGATGCAACTGTCAAATTCACCTTGTTGCTTTGCAGGCATGTTGAACGTTTTAAAAACCCAAAGAAGCTCATAGCACGTCTCATGAGTGGTAGGAATGTTAATCTGGACACAGGATTTAACTCCACCCGTGCCCTGTCTGCGATGCAGGATTACTCAGGAGCTTTGTGTACTGCCATTTTCCTTTCCACGTGGACATCCACACTGATCCTTAACAGAACCTTTCCCTACAGACCCCCCCTGGGGTTTCTCTTTATTCCCTAAAAGAGGCCAAGGCATCATTATGACTATCATATCTGCAGGGGATGATATGGCTGGAAGAAAATGTTTTGTTTAAATTATTTTTTAGCTAGTGGCTGTACTCACAACGTTCCTGGTGTTGTCCAAACGCTCAAAAAGGATGCAGTGAAGCACACCCTGCCTAAAGAAAGGTAGTTAGGGCTGCAAGATTAAGGAAAACATGAGAGATTTTGAACTGGTTCGTTTCCCTCTGTCAGCAAAATACACAAGAATTTTATGGCCATCAGGTGGAGAGCAAAGAGGCTTTGCGCATACAGTCAGGGTCATTGTGCCACTCGTGAAGTATTCCGTGAAGAGAAGCAAAGTGTTTACGGGAAAGCTGACGAACCAGCGGGCGACGCTAGGAATGAATGCTGGTAAAGCCAAAGGAGGGGGAGGCGACACAAAACTCCAGCAGGGCTGGTCAGGGAGGGGCGGTTGTGGGTGCCGTCGGTGGCGTGACGCCGAGGCTGAGCATGATGCAATGCCGTCCAGTCAGGCCGCTCTCCAGAGTCTCCCCAGCACCGGCAGCGGGGATGAACAGCCGGGCGTAGGCAGGTGCCAGGGAAATCCCGCAGAGCTGCCGTGCAGGCCGG
>NW_009216128.1:0-214 GCF_000690835.1 Fulmarus glacialis | reverse complement strand
CGGCGCTGCCTCACGGGAGCCAGAGGGTCAGAGGGGACCGGGCTGGGGCAGGCAGATGCTGTTCCCCATTGAGCAGCGAGCGTGACCATCGCCGCTCCCGCCCGTGTAAATTCTGTCAAGGCGGGTGCCCGGGGCCAGGAGCTATGAGGGTGGGGACACCCCACAGGGCCTGGTCCAGGGGGAGCTCAGGGGAAGGAACTGAAGGTTAAACAAC